>NW_009259797.1:0-11680 GCF_000687185.1 Egretta garzetta
GAGCAGGGGCAAGGGGAAGAGTTCATTGCAATGTTAAACCCTATGGTCTGATCCAAAGGGACCCAGGTGGAGGTTGTAATGGAAATACCTTTAAAGTGTTGTAACCAATGATCTGAGTTGCATGTTACAAGGATTACTATGGCAGGAACCACCTGAACCAGTGGAGGACAAGCCAAGCCTTACAAGAAGCAGTGCAAGTGCAGCAGTGACCTGACCTGAGCTGGGCTTTGGTGCCAGTAACTCCATGCAACACACCACCTCTCCTGTCCTGAGTGACCACCATAAGAGATGGAGCCCAAAGTCATGCACTAAATGACATTTTGTGGACATTTGTGGACATTTTGCAGACAGGGACGGTCCATAGACTAGAGGAATGATATCTGTGTATTATATCAAAGGATGGGGACGGTCCATAGACTGGAGGAATGATATCTGTGTATTATATCAAAGGATGGAAAGTATGGTGGTGGGTAATGAGGATGTATTGGATAGTATGCGACCTGAGCATGACTTAATTGGTATGGAATAAGGCATGGAGAATGTGCTGGTTTGGGCTGGGATAGAGTTAATTTTCCTTATAGTAGCTGGTATGGGGCTATGTTTTGGATTTGTGCTGAAAACAGTTTTGATAATACAGGAATGCTTATATTGAAGTTCTGTACTTTCTAAATTTGAAATTACTGGTTGACAGCTTATGCTGCCACTTTTGTTTTCATGTTCTCACCGATTATTGGATACCAATTTTGCAAAAGTACTTGTATTCCCTATTTTAATCCAAGGCCCTTTGAAGGTGTGCTCAGTGATGCATCCAGAAACACCCAGCCCATTACAGAGTTGCCTGTATAAATACCATTTAGGCAGAAGTAGTATGCAAATGTCCTTTAGAGTGATCCACCAAAAAACCTGTTTTATAAATAGGAAACCTAGAATGCCCTGAAAGTCCTCTTAACGCCAGCAGAGAGACTGTAGCAGTTAGACTGGAAAGATGAATTTCAGGCTCCTGGGAGTCGAGAAGAAGGTGAATCCTCATCTCCCTAAAGGAGGAGCAAAAGCACACATATGGCCAAATTCCCGCTTGGACCCAGCTCTTAGGGACACGCACTTTTAGAAGCTGACTAACAACAACGTTTCTACTTCTGAGAGTTCAAGTCCTTTTAACTTGAGTTTTCAGTTCCTACATTTGGTGAGTGCTTTAAATCTGTTTATTTCTTTTAAAAATTGTCCTTAGGTGGCTAGTTACTGGGAATACTAAATTCCATTATTCTCCTCTAATATGTGGAGAAAAACGGTTAGACAGAAATGCACATTATACCCAACATTTCACATTCTAGATTATTTTGTATATCTTAGATATCTGTGAGACAAAACTATTTCACAAGTGTAAAACACCAAATGAATGCAAGAATGTAGTTTTCCTTTTTCAAATACTCATATTTATTAGGCTGAAAATGAACACTTATAAATTGTAGTATGTGGGAAGGAAATTAATTTCCAAGATATGAAAAGCCTCCGTGAGAGATTTGAGTGCACGTGAATGAAGCAGCAATCAGCAATGAGTAAAATAATTTCATAATTTTCATCACTCTCCAGTTTCAATCCCTGATCTTGTATATAGACAAAATCGTGAACTGTTGTTGAACTGGACTTAAGAAATACCAATACGAATATTCAGGCATAGAATATGTTGCCCACACGTAAGCACATCTTCTCATTTTAGTCATCGGGGGATATCTTGCATGACATTGACTTGCTGTTTCCCAAGAAAGGCTTGGGCCTCCTGTAGATCCTGTGTCATATTGACCTCTTCTGTAATTATGGATGTCTTAGATACCAAAGGGCATTTCAAGCAGCGGTTGACAGCTGTGGTTAGGTGCTTGAGTCATGGTCTCAGACAATACCAGTATGAACTTTTAGAAAGAATCTAGGGCTCAAGTAAGTTAGTTAAATGTAAGTATTGGTGCCATTTGAGATGCATGACAGCATCTAGACATCTATCTGCAGTTTGTAGATATGATAAAAGACCTGAGCCCGTCCTGATCAGTAGTAGGAGACAAGGCAAGATACACTAGGGCATCCCAAAGGGCAGTGCACATCTGTGCTGGGCAGCTGGACTGAGTCCCTGGACAGCATAGGAAGTGGAGCTTAGAGCTGAGCAGCCGCTATGGGGGACTCGATTTGTCTAAACATAGTGCCTGGTGCCATCTTCAGGTGTTACTCCAGAAAAGCGCAGGTTTCCCATAAGGCATATCTTTGGTGATATCTGTGCACCTCCATGCAAATGTCCCAGAAATACTGTGGCACCACAGATGACACTACCTGCCTGTCTCAAGGCTTGGTCTTGATCCATTTCTATGCATCTCAAGTGCGCTGACTTGCTGTCTAGGCTTCAAGGAGTATTGTAGGAGCTTGGACACGCAGGTCATATATGGATATCTATGTCCATGCTATGCTATCTAAATTTAATCTAGCTCTGAATACCCCAAAAGTCATGCTGCTCGCTGTGGCAACAAGAGTACATAACTCTGGAATGTTACTGATGGTTTACCACGCTATCTTGCCTTGTTTCCTACTGCTGGTCAGGAAGGACTCAGGTCTCTTGTCATATCTGCAAATCACACATGGATTTCTTGATGCTCTTGTGTATTCCCAGCTGTTTCTGTCATTGCTTTTCACAACAGAAATTTGCATTTTTAAAAATTGGTTTTCAGGAACCCTCTTTCATGGGGTGGTGATGGGGGTGGATTTCTGAGCTAGAATAAAATCTAGATCATGGTGTCTGTGTTCTGGGTGACCCACCTCTATAGTAAACTCTGAACACTTGAATAAGGACCTTGCCGTGCATATTCATGGAGTCATTTGTTTTAAATATTTTGCTACCAGTTTTGCTATAACATTTCTCATGTGCTTACCTCAGATCATAATGTACTTGCATGAAATCCTAATTCCATGTTGAAGTAATACTTTTAAAACATTTCCAACCAGCATAAGACACCACTGGACTGCTTTCCTAAAATCATCTATTGTGCCTTCTGCAGAACTGCACCACCATTTATGTATTGTTTCTTTTCAAAATGTGTGTATAAAAGAAGATGAATTGCAACAGGATTTGTGCTACCTCATCATGTTGACAGAGACGGGAAAGTGTTACTTGGAAAACTACCAGCTAGAAGTAAGGAAGGCTTATCTCCATGGGCATGAAGGAGCACAGAGGCATGATGGTGGGTGGATGAACCCTGCTTTAGATAATTTAACTTTTTTTCATTCCTACGGGGGAAGACCTTATTACAGGTTTATCTCAAAGAAGCAAGTTTCACAGGTTGCACCAAATGATTGTGAGGAGCTGTCTTGTAACACAACGAAGGGTGGCTGGTGCTGTGGCTAAAAACTAATCTCTGTAAACACAAAGGAATGGGGGAACCCCAATAACCTCATAAGAGAAATGGAACCCCTGGCCTGGCTGCTCCCAGGGCTGTCACAGGACAGCAGTCAGCCTGTGGTCCAGGTGTGAGAACCATCAAAATGGGTCAATGGGAGAGGCTCTCCCAGGATGACCCCATGGACTGAGGGCATTACTGCTTGCAGGAGTAGGGAACACCCTGTGGGAAGTGTATTTTGGGATTGTACAGGGCTTGTTATAGGCATTTAGGGTACGAACCAAAGGTGGGAAAAGGGAGGGATCAAAGTGTTTTGGAAAAAAATAGAGAAATTCTATGATTCTGTGAATGTAGAGATAAAAGGATCCAGTCAATCACATATAAGCAGGGGATGGGCAGTGCAGATGTCTGTCTATCCATGCCCTGTGCCTCACAAAGTGCAGTCTCTCCTGTCTTCTCACTGAACTCCATTTATAGCTGTTTTCTTTGGTGTCAGCAACTGGAGACTGAACGTCTAAATCCAGAAGCTGGAGAGGTCCATACTGTGTCTCTCTATATATGCACACTAACAGCCTTTTATCCTGATCAGCCAGAGAGGGGAACAGCATCAGCTCACTGGTGCTGTTTGTGGGTGTCTGAGCACTGTGTTTTCTGTCTGTGTTGATCTTTGTTGCTGTCTGCATGCATATGTGTGGATGTTGTCTACCTGGACTTTAGTAAAGCCTTTGATGCTGTTACCCACAGCATTCTACTTGAGAAAGGCTGCCCATGGCCTGGACAGGTGTACTCTTCACTGGGTAAAAAACTGGTTGGATGGCTGAGCCCAAAGGGTGGTAGAACGGAGTTAAATCCAGCTGGAGGCCGGTCACAAGTGGTGTTCCCCAGGGCTCAGTGTTGGGGCCAGTTCTGTTAACATCTTTATCAATGACCTGGACGAGGGGATTGAGTGCACCCTCAGCAAGTTTGCAGATGACACCAGGTTGGGTGGAAGTGTTGATCTGCTTGTGGGTAGGAAGGTTCTACAGAAGGACCTGGACAGGCTGGATCGATGGGCTGCAGACAATTGTATGAAGTTCAACAAGGCTAAGCACCACTTGGGTCACCAAAACCCCAAGCCTAGGGATCAGAAAACTTATTATCACTGAAGTGATTAAATATGACTCAGCAATATATAGGGAATAAGTCTGTCAAGTGAGAACTTGGCCTCTTTCACCTCATCAGTCTTACAAGCTACCTTTAAAAGGGTACATGATATGTGGCTTTTCCTGCATATCTATTAGATTTTACAACGCAGGTGCTACTTCACTCCATAAGCTTGATCAGACTTTTCAAAATTTTTGCATGGAGAGTTGGATCAGATTCATCTCCTTGATTTCCCCTCTCTGTTGACAGCTCTTTGTTATCTCAAGTTTCTGTTAGAACCCATGGTGCTCATACTACCTCTGCAGGGTTATTGCTCTCCCTCCTGAGTCCACGGATACTTTTGTGCCTTCCCATCCTAATGCTTCACCCTACCCATCACCTAGGGATTCCTTTGCTAATTTTTAGCTTGAACTCTCTGCCATTTAAAGTTCTATATTGCTGTTATAATTGCTGAACTTATGTCAGCTTGGATAAAAGGTTCTTATTTTTTATATATACATAAATATATTTCATATATATTTATTAAAATTACCCATTCTCTTCCTGCCTACACAATTTTCTTGCAAGTCACTGCTATTTAGACTAGATATAAGGAAGAAATTCTTTACAATGAGGGTGGTAAAACACTGGAACAGGTTGCCCAGCGAGGTAGTGGAGGCCCTATCCCTGGAAACATTCAAGGCCAGGTCAGACGGGGCTCTGAGCAACGGGATCTGGTTAGTGGTGTCCCTGTTCACTGCAGGGGGGTTGGACTAGATGCCCTCTAGGGGTCCCTTCCAACTCAAAACATTCTATGATTCTATGATTCTATGCCTTGCATCCAGTGATCTTTCCTGGCTCAGAGTGCAAGGTTTTGCTTGGTCCCTGGCTCTCAATTTTCGACTAAGTCACGCTGCTTGTCATCATGCTGTGGGCTGTTATTTGTACTCTGCTTTGTTCATTCAGAACACCTCTGTACCATAAATGCATATCTGAATTAAATTTATGTGAGAATCTCAAATTTCTGCTTGTTTTCTTGAACCCAGTTGGCACAGCTGGTTTTCGAAGATGAGAATCAGAGGGAGCCTAAGGACTCAGTTGGCCATGATGCTGATAAGAAATGTGCCTGCATTCAGTGGAGTTACCTAAGAAAAGAAACAAAGTATGTTCAGTTGTTGTTGTGGTTGTTACTTTAGGTGGGAAGCAGGAAAATGGCTTAGAAGGCTTCCTGAGCCACATGTACCCTTTCTGTTACAGTGGTGCTGAAGATCCCACTGGCAATGGTGTCACCAAAGATCACGAGCAATAGCAGCATGACAACCCCCAGCCAGTCAGTGGACCTGTGCGCTTTCTGAACGCAGGCATTATGGTTACAGGCACAGTAAATCCCTGGTGAGGTCCCCGTTAGCTTGAGAGACCCAGCCAACCCTGAGACCACGCGCTGGCTGCCCACAGGCATAATGGTTGTAAGTGACAACCCGCAGTGGATCTGGACACAGGGCTTTATTTGCCAACGAGCTGAGAGCTTTTACCCTACTCAGTTATCTCATGCAGTCATTCTCTTGCTCCCCCCAGCACTACACTTACCAGGTCCTGACTTTCCCTCCCAGCGGGGAGGTTGGGCGCAAAGTTTTGTTGGTTAGTGCTGTGATTACCAGTCCTGGGCATTACTGGCTGAGGTCCCTGGGCATCCCCCAGTGTTTGTGTCCATGCATCTCCCCATCTCCAGGATCTTTCCCACTTCCGGGATCCTTCCTCCTGCCAGGATCTTCACCTTCTTCTTCACAGAATCATTGCATCATAGAAGGGTTCGGGTTGGAAGGGACCTTTAAAGATCATCTAGATCATCAGGGATATCTTTCACTAGAACAGGTTGCTCAAAGCCCCATCCAGCTGGCCTTGAATGCTTCCAGTGATGGGGCATCCACAGCTTCTCTGGTCCTCTTCTTTCCAAGACCACTTATTTTCTGGAAGCCTTCTTTTCCACCACTGCTCCCTAGTTTTCTCCATCTGAATAGTCTATGTACAGAAGCACAATGCATGATCAGCCTCCTGACCAATGGTTTGGTCTCAGGTTTCTTTATTAATTGGAGGAGTCAGGATTTGCCACTTCTGTTTAGTCTAGATGTTATAAAAATTTACAACCAGCCCATACCAGTTGCAGCAAGCAAGTAGCAGCCTTCTACTTCCGAGTTCAAAAGCTCAGTTTTGAACATTCACCTCCCAACACACATATACACCTAATTATCTGCTGCCTCTTAGCACTCACAATTTAAGCTATTTTTGCCAACAACACAGGCACTAAATGTCCTGCCAAGCCCTACAAAGTTGCTCAAGGCACTAGACAGAACAGATGATCTCCTGGCATGCTCTGAAATAACCTGGGGCACTAATAGAAAGTTTGGCTTAGAAAGCCTGGAGCTCTTCAGATGAGGACTCAATGAAAAAAGCCTCTCAGGTTCACCCTTGATAAAACCTTAAAATACCAATGCTCTTGTGACTGCAGTACAGACAGCTCAAGCAAAGGCTTGCTTCATTATGCTCCCTCAGGTAAGCCACAAATGTTTGCGAGGCACTTGGGCCATATCTCAAATATCTGTAGGTTCCCTGGGGTCTGATTCTTCAGCCACCCACGTCAAAGACCTCGCCAGAGTGGGCCGTGCCTCTCTTCTGGAAAACCCACCATTTGGGCTGGGGAGGTAGGAGGAGAGCAGGAGCAGTATGGGCCATGTCTCAGCTGAAACGCAGATGAAAAAGCTGAGATGAAGATCCAGACTGGAAGCTGGAAAGCCTTTCTGGATGTAGCCCAAGTGAATAGGGGCAACCCGTGGAGATTGTACCTCACAAGATCTGATCTGTTATTGAGAAAATCCCACAGCAACAAGCAGTGGCCCCAGCTCATCCCTAAGGCCTTTATAAGCTGCTTCTCGACTCCTCATCTTTCCCACCTATTCTTTGCAGCCTCAGATTACATAGGTTTGCTGGATCTTGCTTTGTTCACAGAAGTCTGCATCCGACAGTCAAGCGCTTGTTCTTCCTGAGATTTCCCTACCTCCCTATTCAGCCCACAGCTTCTGTTTCAGCCAGCCCATCTGATTATCCTTCCTCTTTACAAATGCATTTCTGCCATGTTACATTTTATTTCTGTAACACGCCTTGCCTCGCACTGTCACATGCAGTACCAGTTGCTATTTACAGCTTCTATGATTTTGTCCTGTAAAATTGGCATTTTTCTGTTCTGGAGGCAATGCTACAGTTTGTAAGAAGCTGGTCAAACATGTTAATTATGGCTGTGGGCCTCCACACTGGGGATATCTTATTCATAGTATAGAACTTTTTTCCTTTGTTAAATTGTAGTTCTACATTTCTTAATTAAAATATAGCAGGATGACCCTTCTCAATGTCCTGAATGATAATGCTCTTAGTTTTTTATATAGAACAGGGCTAAGAATCTTGAGGCTGCTGAAGGCCAGGCTGGCATCTACAGTCAGGTTGTTCAACTCAAAGAGAAATTATGCCTTACAGACATTGCAATGCCATCAAAATTTGTTGATATAACAGTATTTTCCCAGTGCAGTTTATTTCTTTTGGGGCTGTCCTGGTTTCATCTGGGATAGAGTTGATTTTCTTCCTAGTAGCTAGCACAGTGCTGTGTTTTGGATTCAGTACTAGAAGAATGTTGATAACTCCCTGATGGTTCAGTTGTTGCTGAGCAGGGCTTACACCAGTCAAGGGCTTCTCAGTTTCCCCTGCTCTGCCAGGGGCACAAGGAGCTGGAAGGGGGCACAGCCAGGACAGCTGACCCCAACTGGCCACGGGGCTACTCCAGACCATATGGCATCATGCTCAGTGTATAAACTGGGGGGAGTTGGCTGGGGGGCAGTGATTGCTGCTCCGGGATGGGCTGGGCATCAGTCAGCACGTGGTGACAAATTGCATTGTGCATCACTTGCTTTGTTGACTGCCATATTTCAGACTCTACTGTCACGTCTCTCTGTATTTGTAAAAGAAATTGTTTCCTTTTTTTTTGGTTGGGACTGTATAGGTTACTTCTCCCTCTACATGTTGTGTTAGAGTTAGTTGAGATGGTAAGGCAAGAGAAGTAGTAATGTTCAATAAAAATATATAAATCAAAAGATAAAAAGATATAAAGCCTTCATGGTATTGTGAAATCAAACAGAAAGTAAAGTGTTCTGTGCTTACTAGCACAGAAGACAAGGTGCTAGGCTTAATAGATAAATAGAGCAAATAAAGCCATTTCCCTCAAGAGTGTGCCTCCTCTGAAGTCTTCGATGTTCTCAGTTATAAACAGCTTCAGTTCACTGTGAATTTTCTTGAAAGCACCTCTGCAATGTAGATCTCCAGTGTGCTATGCTTTGAGGAAGTAATTCAGATTTTTATCAGCTTCAGCAAGGATTTGGCTCACCATGGCAACTAAGCAGGTGAGAATAACAGATACCTTTCTTTTTATTTCCCTTCTTCTTTGCTACTGAAGGAAGACACTGCAAAAGCAATAATACAACGCAGTCCTATCAAAAGATCAAGCCTAGAGGGGCAATTACCAAGAACTGTCTGAATATAGGCTCTTTTTTTCAGTATCTCAAATCAGGCACACAAGTGAGATTCCCAGGTCTGCTAGTTACTTTTGAAAACCTTGGCCCCCACTCACACAGTTACAGTTAGGAAGGGACTGTCCGTCAGATAATTATGGGAGATGCTCAGTGCTCTGCATACATAAATGTGGATATGGGTGGCTCACTTCAGTCAATGTTTGCCACAAGCTTCGTATTTATTAGCTTTTGCCTTCCCCATAGAACAGATTCTCCCCTGTAAAATAGTGCATGAGCAGTTATGTGGGTATTGTCGTCTCATGTTCAACTACCTCCATCAAACTTTGGCAGGCGACATCATCTTCTGTTTGTTTTGTCCATGTCATGAGCAAATGTCATTGCTGTGTGTTACAAAATACCACCCTAGCATTTATTTGTATCTTCATAAATTTTTTTTAATAGAAAGAACATCATAGAAACTTCTGGTAAGACTCTCCTACATTTTTCTTAAACTCTGTTAGTGATATGGGGTCATATTGTCATTAGCAGTATGAAGGATTTATAACTAGCAAAGGATCATGTGCACCTAAAGCCTCTACGCTTCCTCAAATATCTCATCTGTAAGTGTAGCTTCACACATCATTTGCTTAATTCATGAATAACCACTGTTCTCTGCAGCCACATGAGGAGCTCTTGGTTTAACAGTAGCTTTGAAATATCCAAGAATGCTTAGACTTGTACTGCAAAGGCAGTGCAATGCAACACAAGGGGCTCCAAGCACAGCCCTTAGTGTGCATTGGACAAACACCTGCAGATCTTGGCCTGTCCTTTCCTCTTTCTGTCCTGCTGATGTACAAAACACATGGCAGGTGAAATAAATACATGCATTAGGAAACAAATATTTCTGCCAGATCATCTGGAGGAACCATCACCTGATGTTTGCTTGTCTTGAACATCCCTTTCCCCTGGCTCCATTGCTTTTTATAACCCCAGCTAAGGGGTCTCAGAACTTTTATTCTTGTTTTGTTACAGCGAAAGGAGTTAATGAAAGAAGGCATCTACTTCTTTTGAGCTATGGGTAGATGAATAGCTAGGTAATTTCTTTAGATTACTTGTGCTTCAAAACATTTTAAATGAAGAAAGCTCTCCTGTAACATACTGCAGGACACTCCAGATCATGAAGTACTGGCCAAATGCTGGAAGACTGACAAATTTTCTAGACTTTATAATTTCTCATTTCTTGGGCTTTCTGCTCTGGGGAGACATAGAGAGAAGACTCTGGAAGGGAAACATAATATCTAAAGATAAAAAAGACTAAATTTCACAGGCAGTCAGTTGTAGTAATTGCTTATTATCCAATACTCCAAAGGAACAAATTATGAGTTTTACATGAGTTTTCTTCTACTTTTCTTCCTCCTTTCTCATAAATATTTATGGACTCTTAAGCTATTAATTTTGAGAAAGGTGAATTTATTACCTAGGGGTGAGTTTAATTTTCATTTATTTTGCAGTTATCTATGAGTAATAGCTGTGTAAATGCACTCTGGGTTCTCAAAGGCTGGCTTTCCATGAGGCTGCTCCTGGCAAGAAACAAACACCTTTATGTTTTACTGCATGTTTAGGACAGAGCTGCTTCAAAACTGCAATATTTTCAGCTTAGTCTCTAGATAGGCTGTTTCAAGTTTCTTAGCAGATAGGTGGTTCCCATTGCACATTGAGGCCCCTTTTGCATTAAGTTCCTGGCAAGAAGTAATTCCTGCCTGGAAAACAAACAGAGGACAAAGAAATGGTGGAGAAAGAAACAGGGTACCCCAGAAGTACAGTCACTGGGCATGGATCATGCCTAATAGTGTGACTAGTGTGCTGCCCTCCATCTGTGCTGTCTGCTCTCCAGAGGCCTTGAGTTCTTCTGTTTTCTCCATCTAGGCAGAATTTCCTCCTGTTTCAGATCTGATCCAAAGTCTGAACATGTATTAAATCTTATGTTACTTGCAGAGTAAGAACACAGGCTGTTTTGGGACACGACATGTCAGTGAATTTTGTTTTGCAAAACTTCACTTTTCTTTACTTCACCATGGAGATACCTTTTCTATTTAGCTTGGACATTTTCCTCAACTCTGCTTTTATCACATTGGAGAAACTTGGGGGCCTTTTGAGGAGTGTTTTCCTGCCCCAGCTGTGGAGAATACTGGTGTACAGAGTCAAGCTGAGATGGACTTAATTTGCCCCATAGCAGCCCTCCTAGAGCTGGACTTTCTATCGGCATGTAGAATGGGGTTGATAACACTCCAGGGTTTTGGCTAACACTGAGCAGGGCTCGCACAGCATCAAGGCTGTGTCTCCAAAATTCTGCCCCCCCCCCCCCCCCCCCCCGCTCAGATATAACAGCTAAGGGAAAGGAGGAAGGAGGGCACATTCATTTTTTACAACATTGGTCTTCTGGAGCAATGCCTATGGCACTGAAGCCCTGCTTCCTGGGAAGTGGCTGGGCATTACCTGCTAACAGGAAGTAGAGAATAAAAATCTTTGTTTTCCTTTTGCTATTGTGTGTGGCCTTTGCTTTTGCTTTTATTAAACTGCCTTTATCATGACCCACAATTTTTTTTTTTTTCTTTTCCGTCTCATTTTTTCCCA
>NW_009259797.1:11711-19553 GCF_000687185.1 Egretta garzetta
CGGCTTGGTGGCACCTGACATCCAGGCAAGGTCAAACCATCACAACTGAAGATGGGCCTATGACCCTATGCAGTCAAGTGTCTCCAACAAGATCTGCACCTGAGATACTGGATTTTCCTCCTGCTCTTCCAGAAACATTGTGCTGTTTTTATCCGCACTCCTGCAGCAGCAGCTCGTGTCTTTGGTGGGATTGCTCAGGGTTAGGATGGAAGCTCCATGCTCAGGACTAGTTTGATGAGCTTATTATTGTGTATCTAAATGTAATTTAAAAGCAGAAACAGAAGATACATAAGGCATCTAGCTCGTCCCTGTCAGCGGTTAACTGTTCCTTGAAAGCTCTGCTTTGTCTAGTTCAGTCATAAATGTCTGGAAGTTGGAAGTTTGGAAGCTCTTATCCAGTCCAGTACCTCTTTCTGTCAGCAGATCCTCATTAGGGCTGGTTGAATTTTTCACTGGGAATACATTTTTCTTTTGAACTGAACCTTCTTTTGTCCCCTCCTCTTGCGAATCTCCTACAGCCTCACTGAACACTGCTGCTATCATCTGCCATTTAAGTGGTATCTTTAATTGGAGCCTGGGAAAGAGAAATGCATTCCAACCTCCCTGTAATAACTATATCACCTACAGCTTTCAAATCTGAGCAAACTTTTCTATTAAATCAGGGTTTATTTGACTTATAATACATAGAGAGACAAAACAAATATCTACAAGAAATAATGCAGTTTAGGCTAATGACAGGCTGCCTGAAAACCCTCCCAGGTAGTATAAGAAAAAAACTGCAGAACATGTTTTGCGCAAAATGCTGTATAAATACATAGAAAATGCACTTCTGCTTTGCTGGTTTCACATATTACAAGATATATAGCCCCGGAGTATGAGTAAGGGAGTAAGACCTCTTCTTTTGCTCATTACCAGGTAATTCAACTGTTGGAGCAGAAATAGATATGTATTAATGAAACACAGACTGCTTTTAGCAAGGCTAGGCAAAAAGTGATGGATTCCTTCTCGGTTTGGCTAGAGACTGAAACAAGAAAAGGAGCAGCTGTGGAAGTGTAAAGGCAACAATATTCACACATTCATAGAGCTTAAAGATGAAAAATGGATCAGGAGATCACCAAACCTGAGTCCAGTGCATTACAGACCTGACATCCAGTAACCTCAGTCCTTAAAGAAAAAGGCTTCAGGTCATTATGCAAGAACATCAAGACGATGAAAACCCAACACCTCCTGTGGTATTTTCCTCAAGAGCTTAGTCCCCCTCAGTGCTAGAATTTTGTTTGTAGTTTCTAATTGTTGTTTGTCTCCTTTCAGGCATCTTTAAAAAAAATATATTCCCCGCCAGATTAAAACCCCCTTCAAAACTTGCTATTTTCTCTGATAAAGGTATTCCAACATTTGAATAACATAATTTATTGATTATCTTTGAAAACAGATTGAACTCTTAAGTCTCTCATTGAAGAATAACTTTTTATGATCTTTTATTTTGTAGTCTTTCTCTAGTGCAGTGTCTGTTCACGCTGAGCTGCCTGTCCACTATAATCTTTGCAGATTTTATTGCTTCCCCTCAGTGCATAGCTATTGCATTTCTTTTTCCCATGCATATGAATTTACACATATTTGAATTAAATCACTTCCCCAACACCAGCTTGCTCTAAATGATGCCCTGTCTCTGTTACTATTTTCCACTCAGATGTTTTTTCCATCATCAGCTCTACAAAACTTATCTGCAGTGATTTGATATTCGCTTCTAGTTCATTGATGAAAATGTTGAATAGTGCCAGGTCTAATATTGATCACCAGCTGTGATGGCTAAAACATTTTCAGGCTGACAAGGCAGTGAGAAGCTCTGGATAATTTGGATGAAGATCCAGGCCATGAGAATTTGGGGTACATGTGAATATGCCAGCAAGAGGCAGCCCTGGGGCAATGTTAGTGGACGATACTGCTGCCAGAAACCAGGGTGCATTGCTGCATGGACCTGTCCTGTATGAACACGCCGTGTTGTTTGGTGGTCCCACAGAGCCACCATCAGGGACAGAAGGTTTAAGGGCTTTCCAACAACAACATATCAGTGAAGGAGTCTGGAGAGTGTGGTTCAGCCCTCAACTTCACTACTGATCTACTGGGGGGCATTGGGTTAATCCCTACATCCCTTGTGTCTTAGGTCCCCTGGTAGGAGAAATAAGAGGGAAAAATTTCTTCCCCAAAAGGGTTGTCAAGCATTGGAACAGGCTGCCCAGGGAAGTGGTTGAGTCCCCACCCCTGGAGGTATTTAAAAGAAGGATAGATGAGGTGCTTAGGGACATGGTTTAGTGGTGGGACGGCAGGGTTAGGTTAAAGGTTGGACTTGATGATCTTAAAGGTCTTTTCCAACCTAAACGATTCTATGATTCTCAAGCTGTTTTGAGATCATTAGGCTATGGCCACCACAGGTAATTTTGAACCACTGCAAGGTCAAACTGGGGTAACTTGGCATTGTGTTGGCCCTGTTCTAAGCCCTGTATGTTGGCATGGGCACATGAAATGGCACAGAATCTCTTGTGGATATGAGCTCTTTGAGGGAAATACTGTGTATTTCTGGCTTGTGTGCTAGATGCTAAGGCCAAAATAGAGCCTTATGATAGAACCTTATGATAGTCAAAATGAACTTTTAGCCTAACATGGAAGGTCTTGAATATCCAATAATTCCTGCAGTTGGTTTTGGCGTGGAATATAAAATACCTTTGTAATAGTACTTACTGTTTTAAAGCTATGATAGAGACTTCGCCTTCTTAGCGCTGCATCTACACTGACTGCCATGTTAGTTCCTGTTTTTAAGTTGTCTCTCACTTCTTAAAAACTGCATTTTTTTTTCCAGCCTTATAGTCCTAGCTTCAGTCCGTAATCTTTGTGCCTTGCTATGGCATTTACCTATTACAGAGGGAATCCTTTGCATCCATTCCTCAAGGAGGCATGAAACAATCACACCTGAATTATTGCTTAATTTTCTCTTTGATAGATAAATATGTCAAGTTTCTGTTCTCTCTCTGCAAAGTAGCTTGCATATGGACTGTGCTATTTTCTCCCTGGTGACATCCTAGGGTTGGACTAGATGATCTCCCAAGGTCCCTTCCAACCCTTGCCATTCTGTGATTCTGTGTGACATTTTCTTCTGGAAATTTTGAGATTTTTAGCCTGATAGGCCAAGGCAATCAATTACATAGTTGCATATGTGGATCTTTGCCTGTCATATTACCTTTTACTGACCTTGACACATTCTGGCCAAGTCACCAGTCTGGCAGAGGGCATAGCTATCACCTTTAAACTTTTGTCAAAACTGTAACTCTGGGAAAGGCATTCAAATTAATCCTGTGTGATTGCCATCTGCTCTGACTACTGCGCTCACCCATGGAGCGTGCTGATCCAGCGCTCCCAAACCTTGCAAGCAACCACAGCCTGCACCAACTTTTGCCCCTTCAGCTTCTAGGAGATGGATGGTGAGTTTTGCTAAAGGAGGGAAGGAAACAAGAGGCTCTAAGTGTCATTAAACACAAATCTGTGTGATATCAGGCTTCACTAGATTAATTCTTCATGGAGAAACCTGTTTACATAGTCAACAGCAACTGTGATAACTGGGGAGATTAGATGGATTAAATGAGTCTACTTGGTGTTTTTTATTGTTCTCGGGCCTCGCTCCAGAGTCTGTTTGTATTTGGAGTCTGTCATCTGGAAAGAGAGGGAACAGATAGACTATAAAATAGAAAAGTGTATTTGCAGAGAACAAAAAAATTACTTAAAAGAACACGGGGCAGGTGTACATGGCACTGCATTGGTTTTAACTTGGCTCTGGAAATGGAAGGATTACTTGTGTTGATAATGTCCCTTCAACAAGGGCTTTGATCTTATACCATAAAACTAGAAGAGAAATGTGGAGACACTTGACAGAGAATTCTCTGGCCTGTAGCTGTGAAGTAAAAACAATTGGTTTATGCCATTAGTTTCGCAGAGGCAGAACAGAGAGTTGATGGTCTTTCTTCTACTGATAAATGTAAAGTCCAGAAAGCATTTCTACAAGAGTGGTGATGTTTGCACCTTTGAAATGTTCCCCTTGATGGGAAGGCCAGAGACCAGCAAGTCTCAAAGTCTTATCGTTACCTCGTTATGGAGCAGTCTTCATGTTAATTGACTGGTTTTCTGAGAATTGGGGTTATTTTTCAAATGATATGTGGGAATATGAACTCTCATGTTCCTCATTTCAGTGATTTCTTCTGGGACAAAACCCCATCCTGAGTCTGTGAAGGACAAAGTATAGAAAGATGAAAAATGATATTTTATGTGTTAGCACAAGTGATATAACCACAGCTGAAAGTGTAATAATTTTCAATAGTGTAGTTGAAGGGAGGAAGAAATAGAGTATGTCTGTGGAGCTCTCTACCTGTATGTGCTTCACTAGCACAGTATCTGAGATTCTAAATTACAGTATCGTATTTTGCCTCATAATATGCCTGCAAGATAGTGAAGCTGTATTTCTATTTCATGGACAGTGGGAAAGGAGGAAGGTTAGTATTTTTCTAAATTTGCTAGTACTTCTGTGCATCTGACAAAGAAAGTTGTCAATATACTTGCAAATGAGATCCAAGATATCTCAAAATGAGTAGCCAAACTCCAAAACAAGAAAAAAATCAATATATTCTTTTGGAAAATATTGGTTAAGGTCAGTATCCAAAACTTCTTGACTATAAGGTGCAAAGTTGGCATAATGTTATTTACTTTTATGGAGGTATTCCAGCCTAACAGAGAAATAGGTAGCCAGCCTAGCAGAGAAAAAGATTTGGTCCTCAGAGGCACGAAGAAAAAAATTAGTGTGTTTATAAATAATAAAACTTGCCAGATTTTATTTTTTTTATATAATTACTAAGACGGTCATTGAAAGCAAAGTCATTGATCTAGTTTATTGTTACTGGACTATAGCACATAATTTCATTAAGCAGTGGGCATGAAATACAGTGTCTGAAAAACTCACACTCAGAAAGAATTCAGATAAGCCTGCATACGAGCTCTCCTTGGACTGAAAATGAAATGAAGAACGTATAAGGTTAGGACTAAGGGTAATATTTTTGGCAGAGTGAGGCGGTAAGCCAAAGATTTTTGTAACTTCTGTTGTCAAGTAATTTCCTTGGTAATGATGCAGAAGGAAAAGAACGTGTGTTAGTGTAATGGAATGTCCTGCACTGAGAGGAGTTGGGTGAAGACAGATGTTGGAAATGGGAGTGAGATCAGAAGCAAAACTAGGGACATATTGTGGAGGAGGAGGAAAGGGAGAAAACATAACATTGGAAACAAAAACTACTGAATGATAAAGATTCAATGTGAAGTGGTTTGGGGCAGTTTGGGACTGACACAGTCCATGAGTCAGGGGTCCACTAACTGTTGTGAGAAATTGGGCAATGAAAGGCTGGTCCCTGCTCTCCAAGTCTAACTGCTAAAATATACAGAAAACAGAAAGGATGGAACTAGAGAGACAAAAAGAGGAAATATTTTGCTTAAATTTGCAAGCAGGTCAGCTGTAGAGCTGCTAGTGAAGCAGAGGACATCCATCTGCCAGACTGGAGAAGCTCTTGAGTATCCTTGAGGCATAAAGTAACAAGTTTCAGTGTTTTGGTAAAATCCATTGGGAAAATAAAGATTCAGGGAGTACTGGAGTTTCTCTTGAAGTTATAGGGAAAGGTAAGTATCCAGGGATTAACAGGAAGTATCTCAAAAGCCCTGGCACTTTATTAAAGATGTATATGTTAAGATGTAGAACTTTTAGAAGGCTGTTCATGCTCCTCAGGTAATTGTAGAGCAGGAACTTTTTTTTTTTAAAATAATGTCTCAGCTCAAATTATAACTTAAGTTACTAATAAATTGTGAATCTTTCCTGCTTGGTCTCAGTGTTTGGGGTTTTTTTTGACAGATCTTAATAAAATCAATATTTGCATAAGGGGATTTTAAATATGAGCTCTTTCCTGCAGGAATTCTGACCTGTCATCTCTGAATGTGTTCATGATCTGTGAGCTGAATACAGGGAAAAACAAATGGGGTGTCATGGCTGTGTGTCAGCCACACCAAGTTCCCAAGGGGAAACATGAAATATCCACCCCCAAAGTTGCAGGGTGCCTTCTGGAGGGATGAAATATTTTATGAGAAATGAGTGCATCATTTGGAACAGTAAATACATTTGATCTTTTTAGAATCTTCTCATGAATCACTTGGAAAAAAAAAAAAAAAAAAAAAAAAAAGAAAGTTAAACACATTTGAGAAATAACCCAGCATGGTTGCCTTTGCTCCACTCCCTTGTGTATGTGAGCAGAGCAGCCGGGGAGGAGCAGTTTATTCTGCTATTAAATCTATAGTCAGTGTTAGGGTTAGAAGAACAGTACACAAACCAGAAGATGGAGGCCTTTGGTATGCATCTAGAACAGATGACCATGTGAGGCCACTCTCAAGTTTATATATTTTCTCTGTCTTTTGGAATTAATGCACACTCACCACCCCACCTGTACTCTTTTGCAAAAGACCAGTGTTCTCATAAAACCTCCTTAAAGGTTGTTGTAAGCATTATTCCCTTCTTCCTCCTTATTTCTTCGATTTCATTCTTTTTGTTTTCCTTTTTCTTTGTATCTTCTTTTCTTTTTCTTGGCCTTTAAAATTTGAAGTTTATCACTTTCAGAATTTTCTCTATTAAGATCAACCCATCCTCAAATTCGGTCAGTGGGTGGTGAGCAGTTGCATTGTGTATCACTTATTTTGTATATTCTCTCTACTCTATTATTATTGTTGTTGTTATTATTGTTATTATTTTCCTCTGCTGTTCTATTAAACTGTCTTTATCTCAACCCATGGGTTTTACTTTTTTTTCTGATTCTCTCCCCCATCCCACTGAGGGAGGGGGGGAGCGAGCGAGCAGCCTGATGGGTTAAACCACAATAGAATCCTAGATTAGTTAGTTCTAATTTAGAAAAGGCTGGTATCCCTGAAGCAGAGGTTTTTCTAGAGCATTACTTATTCCTCTTTCAAAGCAAGAATAATCTGGATAATATAAGACTTTAGGAGAAAAAAGAAAAATACCTATCATTAACTACAATATTAACAGATTAACTATGTCTTCACTAAAGGTTTGTAATCCTGCTCTCCAGACAACTTATGCTCTGTCTGTGTTCACTTATTTTCAGTCTTAGGCAATTGGGCTCTGCAGTGGAGTTTGGCTCCAGTTGTGTAACTGCACAGTAATGGGCTGAAAATCAGAATTAGATGTAAAGATGTCAATGAGTTCCCTTCTGGAAAATAATTAATGAAAGCCATTCTCTTGCTCCAAATATTGCTGTCATTCCATTTGACTGAAATATTCCCTCCTCCACCATGCATTATGTCCCACCAAGCTGGAGTTAATAGTATTCCACTGATATAGCAAATTAAAGTAATTTTCACTGGTGATGACACAGCATGCTCAGGAAACTTTGCCCCCACTTTCATTTTTTCCTATTCTTCCAACATGATTCACCCTCCTACATCTTTTTTTTTTTTCCATTGTCTCATGAATAATTTCTCTTTATCTGCATCAAGCAAATGTAATGCTGTATAAAAGCTGGAAACTGCTTCTTTTGCACTGTAGTTGCTATTAATAAGACTCTGGTGCTAAAAGTTCTCTGACCTGATTTTTTTCCCTTGTGAAATGTAATGTTCAATTTGTAAAAATTGGAAAAGACACGAATCGGGTATTCATAGTTTCTCATAGCTTGAGCAGTCTCTCAGATATGGCCTTTGCTTTAGTCCATCATTAGCAAAAGTAGATTCCATGGGCATGCCCTTTTCAAGGTAAAT
>NW_009259797.1:19619-42256 GCF_000687185.1 Egretta garzetta
CTGGAGGTATTTAAAAGAAGGATAGATGAGGTGCTTAGGGACATGGTTTAGTGGTGGGATGGCAGGGTTAGGTTAAAGGTTGGACTCGATGATCTCAAAGGTCTTTTCCAACCAAAGCGATTCTATGATTCTATGATACTGGTGGCCATGTCGGAGAAGCAGTATGAGAAAGCACACCACTTGACACAGCATATAAATTGTCAGCTTTCTCCCCAGTTTGGGACATGGAAGGGATATTCCATGGAACAAGGAGGTGCAGCAGCCTGGGATTGTCACGAGGACAAGTTAGTTGAGATATCTTCAACAAAGTCTGGCAATGTGGTAGCAGTGGTAAGCAGGGAAGCTACTTTATGGGCTATTTTCAGCTCATTTAATGGCAACCCTCTAAAAATAAATCACAAGTCACCCTTTGTTGTCAGCGGAGAGACACAGGCACCTCAGAAAGCACATCATGCAATCCATGGGTAAGACAACCCCGTGGAGGTACCTGTTTCTCTCCATTCAGTGTAAGAACAGTGCAGACAACTGTGAGTATATGCACAAAATTAGGCAAGAGTAATTCTACTTTGCACAAAATTGAGACATGTCAATGAGAATTTCTAGACCCTCAGTTCTGCCAGAGAGAAGAGCTAATCTGGTAGCTGGTTTAAATAAAAGCTCTATCTTTGCTGGACTAACTGAATGAACGTGTGTACTCCAACACCTCAGAGAGGAGCACTATCCCCATGACTTTTCCCTTTTAACCAGTGCTGATGGGAGAGAGGGAGGGATGGGAAGTATACGCAGATCTCAGTACATAGCTTTTTATGTAATAACTAAATGCCTAGAGTGATATAATTTTAATCACATGTACATGCCTTAGACTGAAGGCCTTCAATGATGAGTTGGAAAGGAACATTTAATTATTCTATGATGGAATGACTACGTCCGTGGACAAGGGGAGAGCTATGGATGTCATCTATCTGGACTTCTGTAAGGCTTTTGACATGGTCCCCCCCAGCATTCTTCTCTCTAAATCAGAGAGAGAGGGATTTGATGGGTGGACTGTTTGGTGGGTGAGGAACTGGTTGGATGGTTGCATCCAGAGTAGTGGTCAACAGCTCAATGTCCAGACAGAGATTGGTGATGAGTGGTGTCCTTCAGGGATCTGTACAGGGACCAGTGACCTTGCCCTGGATAGAGGTGTTGGCAAATGATGTTAACTCTAGTGAGAATGCAAACACAAACAGAGTGCCTGATTGGCAATGAGAAATTGAATATCAAATGGCACCTTATAATAAATAGCTGATGCTGCTGTTGCTCTGATTCAGTCATCACTTTCCCTAAAAGTCTTAATTAAAATAAGCAAGTTAAAAGTAAGACTGACAGGAGGGGTCAAAAGCAGGGGTGAGACCTGCAGAGGCTCACTAGCTTTAAATGAATGACACTAATGTGAAAAAACACAATGGAAATTGAAATCTTCAAGACCTTGTTTGCTTCTGTTTTCAGGAAAAGAATGAATTGCAACTAAAACCTTACACAGCATCAACGAAGTGAAGTTCAGAACAGAACCCAAACTAGGAAACAAGCAGGACCAGTGGTAATGAGACAGGTTAAACATACTAAATTAATCTGTAAAATTTGTTAGACAAATTAGCCTGTTAAAATCTGTTGTTTGCTGATTGTTGAAGCAATCCTAGAACCTTTACTGATTACCTTTGAGACCCTGTAGAGGACAGATGAGGACTGGAGAAAGGCAAGCATACTTCTTGTCTTTAAAAAATGAAACAAAAAAGAGGATCTGGGGAATAATGACCCAGTCAGCCTTATTTCAAATCCTGAAAGACTTCAATAGAAATGGTCAAATGACAAATTTGTAAATCTTTGAGGAGAGAAGGGAGATAAGAGAGAGCCACCAATGTTTTGTCAATAGCAACTTGTGTCAAACCAAGCTAATTGCCTTTCCTTCCTTGGCCTAGGCAATAAGAAGGAAGCCATTATTATTCGATATTTTAGCTTTAGAAAGGATTTTGTCACTCTCCTGTAGCAGAGGGCAATATGGCCTAGCTTATGTTATTATAGGGTGGATAGACAGCTGTTGGCGTTAAGAAGAGCCCAGCAACAAACTGAAATATTTTCATAATTTTAATCACCTTTTCCAATGGCTGAAGGAGATCATTTGAATTTGCAGGCAGCACTTGCCCAGGAATATCTGTGGGCAGTGTTGGGAACAGGGTTAGAATTCCCAGGTCTTTTCATTAGAAAAATGGTCTGAAATCAAAGTTACAAAATTAAATTTAAAAAGAGAATGTTGAGGGAAGTACCTGGACAAATAGGAAATAGAAAGAAAAGAATTGGGAAAGTAGTGAAGCCCTAAGCCAGAGCAGCGTGAGATGCCTTAATGTGAGTAGCAGACTGGGCAGTTTTGCAGAGAAGGCATGTGCTCTCCTTGGACACCATGCACATGGTCTGCAACTCAGCAGCGTTCGCTTTTTCTCATTCTTGTCTTCACCCTGGCTGGTCTGGCCTCAGACAGCGTGGTCTCATTTAACATCACGTTTTTAATGTACCGATGTGCATTTTTAGAAAGAAACATACACAGAACCAAAAGTCAGTAGGAAAATCGTACCAATAATGGCAGATGTGGAAAGCAGAAGTGAAGGCTGAGCAGTTTGCCCTGCTTATTCCTGACAAAACATGGCAACTGCCTACAGTTAAGTTTGTTCTAAGGAAGGCAGTGTTTGGTTGTTTACCCTGCCCACTGTGGGACAGAGCAAGAATTGGTTCTATTTGCAGTTGGAGAAGTTGAGGCGAGATATTAGGAAAAGATTTTTAACTGTAAGGGAACTGAAACATCAGCGCAAGTTATATGGGGAAATGTTGTCATCATTAAATTGGGAAAATTTAAAAACTTCAGTGAAAGATTTAAAAAGTGATTGGACAATTAAATGTCAGGGATCGCCTAAGTACACTTGGACTAGGATGCAGTGACTCACTTTTTACAAGGAGAAGAAAAGCCTGCAGCTGCAGGCTTGCCTGGAAGCTTATGAATCCCACTGGGAGGTAGCCCAGGATAGCCTGAGCCTTTTCAGGCACCAAAGAGGGCTAAAATCCACTTGTCCTATTTCCAGCAGCGCTCCTTGGTCGTACTTTTGAATTAAAGGTATTTTGCAATACTGCCGTGCTTCGTGCAGGATTCAAGGCTGTCAGCGTGAACTCAAAGCTTCTAAGGAGATGCACTGGTTACAATTTGACACAGATTTTTAAGATTGCATCCTTCAATTTAGGTGCCTACCTACATTTTACTATGCTTGAAGTGTCACAGTTTTGGGTCACAGACTGAGTTTTGCTATGCAAACACCCAGTGTCCAGAAACAACAGGATCCCAGTTAAAGCTTGGGCAGCGTTGTACAAATAAATGCATAGGCAGATGCTGGTCACCATGGAAGTGCTTTTTCTTGCTTCCCTCCCCTCTAATCACACTATTTCTTATACCTGTGGCAAACAGCTTGCTGTTCTGGTAGCTGTTGATTTGCAGGCTGTGTTCTGCCAGGGCTGAGCACTGTGGCCAAATGACAGTGGTTTAGGTGAAGCAGACTAGCAAGAGCAGCAAGCGCTCAGGGTCTGACCTCAGAGTGCTCTCACCCAGGTTGCACGGGGGCTCAAATGGGTAGCGAGGAGAAGTGTGTTGAAAATCAGGTGGGAGATTTATGAACAACCCTTCTTGCCAGCTTCCTGCCCTGTTTCTGGGCAGTTGCATGAAATGAAGGGCATTTTCCTGGAGGGTTTTGGATGAGGTTAGGTTGGCTTGGTTGGGTAGGTGTGCTTGGAGAATGCCCACAAGAAGAGGGTCCTCTGGGTAAGAGGGCTAAACAGCCTGCCTGGGCTTGGGTGGGAGTTTGAGCTTACACAAGCTGAGGGTTCTCAGTATTTATCTTGGGTTTTGCATGCCCGCACACTGAAAATGAGCTGAACGAGACTGTAGCCAGCAGCAGGGGAAGGCAGTTGCTGAGAGAGGGTTTTGCCAGATGCTCAGTGCTGGATTCAGACACTTGAGTGCTTTTCTATATCAGGCTTCAAGTATGTAAACGCACAGATTATAATAAAGCCCTTGATCCTCTTCAGCAATGACCTGAAAGAACTCTTGAGATATTGTTTTAACATTTTAGAAAATACTTGAGACCATATTTGGCAGGCATCCAGCTGCAGGAAATGTATGAGGTTCTCTGCTCTTATCACCTTAGTGCAAAGGCCACAGCCTGGGGCTATGGATTGTAGTGTACAGTGCAGCTCGCTGGTTAGAGAGGGCCGAGTGGGCACTGGGTGAGCTCCCATATCTTCATGGCAAAACACAGTGCATGCATTCACCCCAAAAGCAGTAGAGCTCTGCTGACTTGTTCGCGCACCGTTCTGAAATTAGCTTGGGTGTCTTCTACAGCACGTGGTGTGGAGAGCTCCCAAGAGTCCCCATGTCCAATTCCCCAGCTTTAATTAACTGGGAACAATCTTGTCCCGCATTCTGTACTGAGTACAGAAAGCCAGTAATTGTTTTTAACCCCACTGGAGATGAAACATTTTTACACAAGTCTTACGAAGTCTTGCAGCTGGTTTGCAAGCGTTAGATAAGAGGTAAGGAACAATTAGGACTCCAGATGGACTTTTATTAGTTGTGTTTAGGGCTGATATGCAAGATTCTGAAGACTGCAAAGCTATTTTTGAGGCTGGTTCTTCAGCTGAAATTCTGTTCCTTAAACAGGAGAGAGACTAAACAAGGTGGGTTTGATTTCTAAGAGCTTCGAGTGGCTGAGCTGAGCTGAGCTGCATTACAAAAATAATTGAGGGAAGTGTGAACATGAGCTAGGAAATAAAAGTTAAGTGATAGAAGTGATAAGGGATAATAATTTATTTTCCCTTAGGGGTGTGTAGTTTTCAGAAAGGTTTTATCTTTGCACAGGAAATGGTATGAATGTAAAGGATTTTCTGTTGTAAGTGTATGTGCTATTATATTGTTTAGAAATATAATGTATATTAACACATTTAATAGGTGTTTTGCAGAGCAAGAATAGATCTGTTTTTCTATTAATGCATGTTTCTATTCATAGTATAAGTTTAAGAAGTGTATTAAAAAGATGGAAGAGGAAAAGAAAATGTGATGACAATGAAGAGAGGACTCTGAAAAAGGCAGAAGGAAACACAGAGAAAGAGGATGAGTAGGCAAAGTGAAACGAGAGAAACAAAAGAAAATGGAAGGGTCAGGAAAAATGTAACATGTCAAAACCAGCAGTGAATCCGATACTATTATAAGATGTGCAATAAGGAAAGAATGTCTTCCAGCAAAAGGTTTTATGGCTTGGCTAAAGGACACTGTTTATTTCAAGTGTGAAGTACTGTGATGCAATGTCTATTTTCAGGATTGAAGTCTCCAAAACTGGTTAACCCTACTAGTACATATTGCTGACCCCCCATCCAGAGCCTGCTAAGTCAATGCAAAGACCAGGAGAGTGGAATTCATTTGACCAGGCAGGTACCCACATCTGGCTAGTACTATGAGACTGCCTCGATATGCCACAGGGAGAAATGGGCCCTACTGGAGCGATGCATAGAATCACAGAATCATAGAATCATAGAATGTTTTGGGTTGGAAGGAAGCCCTAGAGGTCATCTAGTCCAACCCCCCTGCAGTGAGCAGGGACACCGCTTACTAGATCAGGTTGCTCAGAGCCCCGTCCAACCTGGCCTTGAATGTTTCCAGGGATGGGGCCTCCACCACCTCTCTGGGCAACCTGTTCCAGTGTTTCACCACCCTCATTGTAAAGAATTTCTTCCTTAGATCCAGTCTAAACCTACCCTGCTTCAGTTTGAAACCATTACCCCTTGTCCTGTCACAGCTGTCCCTAATAAAAAGATTTTCCCCATCTTTCCTATAGGCCCCCTTTAAGTACTGAAAGGCCACGCTCAGGTCTCCCCACAGCCTTCTCTTCTCCAGGCTGAACAAGCCCAACTCTCTCATCCTGTCCTCATAAGAGAGGTGCTCCAGCCCTTGGATCATTTCTGTAGCCCTCCTCTGGACCTGCTCCAACAGTTCCATGTCCTTCTTGTGCTGAGGGCTCCAGAGCTGGATGTGTCTCGTACTAAAGCAGATGACTAAAACAGGCTTGAGGAATCATGATCTGAAAGGGTGTTTCTCTCCATAGATTGTAACTGAAACCTAACATATCTGGCTGGAAATCTGTATTTGGCCAAGATGAACTTCAGTGCCCTGACTTTGGCAGGCTCTGGCGTGTTTTTAAGGAAAAGCTGTGTGTGCCATTTTGTTAAAACACTGTTAGTCGCTGCTGCCTTCTGTGAGGACTAGTGTAAATGAGCCATTACTGAATATTTATTTGTTATCATTAAAGCATAATTAGACCTTTGGTGAGGCTGCATCTGTAAACAAATGATGAATGGCTTACATTCTTTATCTCCTTTTTACTTATATGCCCAAGGATGAGGACTGTAATCAATTTCTGTATTAGTTTTTTTTTTTAAATGGGAATACACTTGTTCACTCAAAATGACTTTTCCATTAAGTGCAGAGCTCGGTTTCACTGACTTTTCTTGAGCTCAGAGGACTACTGGCACTTCATAGGAGACTTTGGGGAACATTTAGTTGAGAAACAGTCCAATTTCTTTGGCAAATATTGAGGAAGGGAGAGTTTCTTTCTTCCTTTTCTGTAATCCTTTTATGAGATGAGGATTCTGTTCCCTGTTCTCTTCTGTAAATCTGGAGATAGATCTGCTGGAGGGAGATGAACCTCTGACGGCAGCAGGTTGGAAAGCTCCTTGGTCACTTCCAAAGTATGTCCAGAAAGTCTCTGTCAAATCTTGTTGGGTGGGCGATGTATTTTGTGTCTGAAGTTGCATTTCTAATTTATTGCCTGACTTCAAATACAGGAACTAGGCAGGTAGCAGAAACTGTTGAAGATATAAATGAAGAGTATTTGGGTAAGGAGAACTGTGCTGTTATAAAGTAAGTGGTATTTTCAGCCCCTCTTCTGCAGCTCGTGAGTATGCTAACAGGCGGCTGACTGCTGTCAAAGTGGCAGCAGTGAGGGACCAGCAGCGATTAGAGTTTTAGGAACGGGGGCAATTAACAAACATTTTTGAATCATCTTCTCATGCAATCAATAGTGTTAATGGTCATTGATTTTCCTATAGCCAGCAGAAGGCGTGTTGCTGCTATTTGCAGTTATCTAACGATTTAAAAAGTGGCAGAAACCAGAGTCATCCCCCAGTAGTCATTGTTAACTTCTACAGGGGTTGATGAATCCTGGTCGTTCTGAGAGCCAGGCTGTGCCCAAGGACTAATGGGAAGCATTAGTTTTGCCTGGATAAAGGCAAGACTCAGAGCAAACCCAGCCTATAAAACCCTAAAATGAGAGTATCTTAGCCCATGCCCTACTACAATTTCTCCCTACCCTGGTAGAAAAGTAGGTTTGCAAACTGCCCTCCAAGGTACCACTACCTAAGTTGATGACTTCTCTTGGATGTATGTTATTAAAGAGCTTAGACTATTAAAGAGTACATGCACTAGGTTCCCAGCACAGAGGTTAAATGGATCCTTAATTCTTGTGGGTATAACACTGTGAACATCCTTAGTGTGGCTCTAGTAAAGAGAGGAAGACGAAGAGACATAAGAGCTGCATTTCAAATAGTTGTGGGTCTGAAGGAAAGTGACTCCTACTTCGTGGTATCTTAAGTCTGGTGTGGTACTTCTGAAGTGCTTCTTGCATCTGAAGAGTCTGTCTTTTTTTGCAGGCTTCCTCTATGACCTTGAGCGTCTTGTCCAAACCAGATCGGCAGAGACTGATCTGGGGTGCTCCCACACCACTGAGCATCTCTCTTCCTGGGATGAATTCACAGAGCTAAGGGAGGTGCAATGCAGAGCAGAAAAATGTGCTTGAAATCCCTCTTACACCCCAAGTATTAGGTTTCTTGAATGTATCACTGTTTCTCAGGTAGGCTCAGTGTATCCTGTAATGTCTCTGGGTCTAGGAAACTATCATCCTTTTAAATATAGATAATACACCATTTCCTTCCTTTCAGGAAAGTAAGGGCAGTATTTGTACCAACAACTTTTTATGTAATAACTTAGTGAGTAAAACACCCAGACACAAGGGATTTTTACTTAGTAACACCCAGTCCCGGCAAAAGCCCATTTTATAAGGAATAAACTAGTCCCTGGAGAGAGAAAGAAAGAAAAAGAAAAAGTAATAAAAATCACTTTGGCTTACTTCTAGTATATGAGCCAAATTACTTTTTTTTTTATTAGTCTGCCCAATTTCCTCATCAGAGTTTCACAGATTTTTAGGCAGCATTAGTTTTGTCCCAGATCTTATCTCACATTTATTTGCAAATATCACATTAATTCATTAAGGGAATAATTTCATTTTGTGCTCACATGGTGAAAAAAAAATAATTTACAGAATTGTAATTTCCTCTGCAGCCTTTCATAATGAGAAATACTTCAGGAATAAGCAGTTTTAAAGTGCATAAACTGTCTCTCCCTCTAGCGAAAACTCTGCAATCACTGAGGGAAGCACCCTTCTCTTCTGCGCTGTTAATGAACAGGCAGCAGTGTGAGATGCCCCAGCCACCCAGTGTAGAGGGCATCGATTCATGCCAAATATTCTGGCACTCCTTTATACCCACTGGGAGAGGAGCAGCCTCCAGAAACAGTTGCTGTCTCCTTTCCTGAAGCTTTGAGTTTTTCCAAATCTGCTGTCTCACATTAGATGAAGTCCCCTCTTCACCAGGAGGAACTCCTCCTGGAGGAGATGGCATTGCAGTCTGTGAGCCAGATGCTGGGGTTAGTTCCAAACTTTATTTCCCCTGCAGGTGGTACGTGAGGATGGGAAACCATTTGCTGGAGAGATCCTTCTGTTGGAGGAGAACAAGAATGATCGGGCCATATGCACTCTGCAACAGGGAGGTGGTACTCCTGCTTTGTTATTAGGTTGTCCTACTTTATGCTGCTTTGTAAGGGGATAAGGGAAGGAGGATATAAGGAAGAAATTCTTTACAATGGGGGTGGTGAAACACTGGAAAGGGTTGCCCAGAGAGGTGGTGGAGGCCCCATCCCTGGAAACATTCAAGGCCAGGTTGGACGGGGCTCTGAGCAACCTGATCTAGTAAGCGGTGTCCCTGCTCACTGCAGGGGGATTGGACTAGATGACCTCTAGGGCTTCCTTCCAACCCAAAACATTCTATGATTCTATGATTAACTTAAAGCAAATTATCACAGAATATTTTTTTTGCTCATTTCAGCTAGTGACGATCAATCATCCCCTGAAAAAAGATGTCAAAAAAAGCTTCCAAAATCCTTCCTACCCTTCCACAAAGAGCTCTGACTTAGAGCCATGGTGGCAATATTTGTGACTATGGATTTTTTTAATGTGAGGTAGGTTACAAGAATCTGGTTTTTTTTGACTAAAACCATGTGCTGGACCCTTTCTCTTATTATCAGTCTTCCTGAGCTACCAAGAACTCATTGCATTAAGTTTTCAGACCTTCTTTCAGCTCTTTCAGTTTTGCAGTCCAGTGGAATAGGTTGTCTCACTGTTATAAATGATATTGCACTGCACTCCAACTTGCAATCGGGAGTGAAATTTGCATCCCTCCAAGCAGTGTTCAGTTGCCAGCCTCTTATCTCCTTTCTCTGGCCCACTTAATTTAGAGGCAATCAATTTAATCCTTGAATAGTTTGCACAGATGATTACATCCTTCCAGCTCCTGTACATCTTTTTTCTGAAAGTTTCTCTTTTGGTGATGCATGCTGTGTGTCAGCCCACGTTGCACATCCAGGGGTACCATTCTTCCACAGAGTCCATGACAGCATCTCAGACAGCAAATAGAGGTTGTCTTCATTCACGCAGGCTTAAGATGGGGTTAAATTCAACCTCTCCCACAGGACTGACACAGGACTTGTAGAAAACCAAAGCAACGGGGTTTATTTTGCTTAAATAATTTTGTTTACAGAATGGCTTTTAACACCTCTAGCTACCTATTTGTGGGCTGAATCATTGGGGAGAGAGGAGAAAAAGAGCTAAAATAGTTTTTTCCCTGAGTCATTTTAAAAACTGTGAGGCATTTTGTCAAGGAAAGTTAGTGAGTTTCTGCACTCTGCAAGAGTGCTTTTGAAGGTACGAGCCTGCTGTCAGTAGTTAAATGAATAGTGGTCTCAAGCTGAATCTCTGAAAAGGAGTTTTAAAGAAGGAATTGGTCCAGAGCCAGAAACAGAGCAGAAAAAAGGAAGAGCCACAGAGCAAAAAGGCAGCAGGAGGCTCAGTAGTGGGTAGTTTTGTGGGTAGCATTAAAAATGGTGACATTTATACTGTGGTAGCATTTAAAGGCTGTAGTCAAAGGAAAGGCCCTTTTAGACAGGCCCTGTGCATACGTGAACAGCTAAGTGGCTGACAAGTGCTGAGAGGTTGATAGAAGAAAGCAAAGTGGTACATGGGGAGTAGGAGGGATGATTACGATTAGCTGAACTATCTGGTCATAATCCATTCAGCCCTGAGCCTCCCGTGATTGTTAGGGAGGTGTAAAATGTTGAACAAAATAGCAGCACTCCCAAAGGAGTGCCAGTATTTTAGTAGCTGGTTGGGCACTTGAAGGGTTACTGCAACCTGTGTCCTGTGCTTGGATCCCATCCTCTGAAATCCTGTCCGTTCATAGAGTCACATAAATTGGAAGGGACCTTCAGATGTTGTGTCATCCTCAAAGCAGGGATAGTCTTCAGGCAGGTTACCTTGCAAGGTTGCCAAGGTCAAAGCCTCCACAGCCTGTATGGGCCTCTGTTCCAATCCTCATGGGATTTTTTTTCCCCTGGAATTCCTCATGCTCCAACTTGTTTGCCTTTTGTTTTACCACTATGCACTTCCTAAAAAGTCTGGATCTGTCTTCTCTCTATCTTCTGTTAGGCAGTTAAGGCAACAGGATCCTCACCCCGTGGTTAGTTTTCTCTTTTTAAGAACGAATAAGCCCAGTTCTCAGTGTCTTCTTGGATGCCATGTGCTCCAGTCCCCTAACCATTACGCTGGTCTCAGTTGGACACAGCCCAGTATGTTGAAGTCTTTTTAGCATAAAGGAGCCAAAAATGGGAAGGTGCTCCAGATCTAGTGTAACAAGTACTGTTCAGCCTCAGGATGGTGGATCCACCCATAAGGATGCTAATGAGGTACTGGACCATACTTTACAAAACAGACTAAAGAGCATAAAAATAGTTTAACAGAGGATTGTAAGGACACCCATTGATAAAGGAAATGCAGGGGCAGCTGATACAAACAGGACTGGAGCCAGACTGTGATCCCAGTAGGGGAAAGGGAGTGAGATCTCATATAGGACATGAACCCAGATGCCTACCAGTATTTATGAATTGGAAGTCAAGGTAGTTGCACCCTTAGCAGCTAACTGCTACAGGCACAACATTAATAATCCATAACTATGGCTATTTGAAAATCTGAGTACCTCTGGTCTGCTCTTGCTACCTATAGATTCATCAGATTTTGTCTTCTGTAATGATGTTCCTAATTTTAAGAATTTCTTTTGTCATACTCTTTGTTAGAAGTTACCAAATCTGAGTGATCACTCCCTGGGGAAGCTGGTTCAGGAGGTCCATTTGCTTTGATTAGGTTATCAGGGTTGCTCCATTCCTTTGTGTTTACAGTAGCTGTTTTTTAATCACACAGCTGGACACTATCTTTTTTCCTTGTCATTGTTCTAACAGATCTACTTGTCAAAAATAATTTGCAAACCTTGCTTCTTGGAGATGAACCCCTAATAAGATTTTCCCCTATGGGAATGAAAAAAGGGTAATTTTTTTTCTAAAGCTTCAGGAGAAAATTTAGCAACAGACAGAAAGCCATTTAAACAAATGGAAAAATCTTTACTTCCACAGACCTTCTCATCGGAGTTACAGCACTGGGTAAATGCTTAAAGCCAGTGACGTACTCTTCCTGCCATTATTTCTTACTTTCACTCATTGTTCAGACTCCTACGTGTTAAGAGGTAGAACTGTTACTGAAAACAAGTATTTAATCATTTCAGCCTCATTTATTAGACAGGAGTGTTCATACTTTTCCCAGAATATTCAACATTGAAACCAGAGGAAACTTTTCCTTTTCTTGAAGTCCCAACTTTTCAACTAGATTTCCCCTAAAAGCTTTCTCTCTCTTTGGCCTGAATTCACTGTACTTGTTTTCATTGTGGTTTTTTTTTTCTTCTTCTTCCTTCTTTTCTATTTCTATAGTATTTTTCTTTTTTTCCTACTGTGGTGGGTTGACCCTGGCTGGATGTCAGTTTTTTTTTTTTTTGTTCTTCTTTCTTCTTTTCTATTTCTATAGTATTTTTCTTTTTCTCCTACTGTGGTGGGTTGACCCTGGCTGGATGTCAGGTGCCCACCAAAGCCACTCTATCACTCCCCTCCTCAGCTGGACAGGGGAGAGAAAATATAACAAAAGGCTCGTGGGTCGAGATAAGGACAGGGAGAGATCACTCAGCAATTACTGTCACAGGCAAAACAGACTCAACTCAGGGAAATTCATTTAATTTACTGCCAGTTACAACAGAGTAGGATAACGAGAAAGAAGAATAAATCTTAAAACACCTTACCTCCACCCCTTCCTTCTTCCTGGGCTCAACTTCACTCCCAATTTCTCTCCCTCCTCCCCTTGAGCAGCTCAGGGGAGGAATGGGGATTGGGGTCAGTTCATCCCACACTGTCTCTGCCGCTCCTTCCTCCTCAGGGCAGGACTCCTCACACTCCTCCCCTGCTCCAGCCTGGGGTCCCTCCCACAGCAGAGTCCTCCACCAACCGCTCCATCCTGGGTCCTTCCCATGGGCTGCCGTTCTTCACCAACTGCTCCAGCGTGGGTCCATCCCTCCCATGGGGTGCAGTCCCTCAGGAGCAGACGGCTCCAGCGCGGGCTTTCCACAGGGTCACAGGCTCCTTTGGGCACATCCCCCTGCTCCTGTGTGGGGTCATCCCTGGGCTGCAGGTGGGGATCTGCTCCACCATGGACCTTCCTGGTCTGCAAGGGCACATCCTGCCCCACCATGGTCATTGCACTGTCTGTGCTTTCAATCTTGCCTGCTCTTTTTGTTGCACATCATAGTTGGCGGCCTTTTGGTATTAGTTCATAGGTTCATTGGAGGGGCTGGGGAGTGCTTCACAGGCAGGTGTACACAGGGACTCAGAAGGCAGACGTGCTGTGGATCCCCCTTGCTTAAGGAGCCCTTTGAAGGCTGCCAGTGATGGTAAGGTAGGATAGCTTTGGTGATCCTATCCTCCACATCCCTCTGTGCTGTGGGGACAAACATTGTCCCTGACTGAACAAGGCTTACAGGCAGAATATCAGGGGAGGCATGCCTGCAAATAGACATGAGAGGCTCAGAAGAATAACATAGTCTGCATAGCTAGTGTGCTGAGAAAAGGCAGGAAAAACCAGCTTCCTGATAATTTTTAATACATCTTTTTCTGGTGTGGAGAATATTCTTATTGCTCAATGCTTCCACTCAAATTTAGACTTCAGTGTTGTACCATATCCTTAGCTTAAAAAACCCCCAATGTGTTCCATACCCTTCCATCCTAAGTTAAGAGTTGTGCAAGCCCCAAAGAAACCTCTCTGTATCTTTGGACTCCAGCCCCTTTTTTTATTCTCCCTCAAATTACCATTGCTATCAAAATTAATTTTTATTTCATCTAGAGGCTTCAGACAAACCTGAAGAGTGATTCTCACATGATGTCAATTGGTGTGATTTAGTGCAGTCAGTGTACTAATTTAAACTCACTTTCCCTAAAATTTTAGCTTCCGTTGTGCAGAATTTTCTCCCTGGTAAAGGCATTTTGTGATCGGGCACAGCCTTTGTTGTCATTCTAGTCAGTGATAAGAAAAGTTTGAACATCATTATTTCATTAGCCTCTGGTATCCTACATTTTATTTCTGAAGGTTTATTGATGTCTTCAAGTTGCAGTCATGCCTCTTAGACAATTCTCACTTTCCTATCAAATGGCACTTTACTCATGGCAAAGTGATTATCATAATTTTTTTAACTGATTTTTGGATATGAAATTTTGCTGCTATGATGATATTATGTTAAAGCCTAATAAATCTCCTTCTGATAAATTATTCTTATTTTTCAAATAAATTAATCCACAATGAAAATTAATTTAGCTGTGCCTAAAATTGGAAGCAAGTAAACATTAAAGAGGGAATTGGAAAAAAAAAGCAATTATCTGTTTAACTGTGCTGGTTTTATAGTTCATCAGTCATGATATGTGCTGCACTCTCTTGAAACTTCTCAGGTCTGACTTGTGCATTATCAGAGACTTTTCCGTTTTGAGATAAATATCTGGAGCAAACAGGAGAGACAGCTCGCTTTATGGAAGTTAGCACAAATGAGCTGCACCTATATCCTTCCACCATGATTAGCTGAAATGGTGTCCCATAGATTCCGCACCACCCTTGGCATCCTCAGGATGTCCTTGTATCAGGGCCCGAGCTCACCTGTAGAGGACAAACACAAGTGCAAATAAGACGTCATTGTGTGCTGTGAATTAGGGCTTGCAAGAAGTGGTTGGGTGCATTCTTACTCACTCTGAGCCCCCAAGACCTCTTTTTTGTAGGACATCCAACATAGTAGGTTTTGCCCATGTAGGAACCAAGGCTGTAGCTGCCAATCCAGCTTGCTCTGGCATCCCAAGCTGCTGAAACCTGCTGGTTTCAGCGAGGCGAGAAACTCCGCTGAGCAGTGCGGTGCCAGTGCACACAACGCTGATTACTGCACTCCTCCCTCAGCAGTCTGCTTTTGCTGTGTATTTTCTCCTCTTTGCTGCTTCCTCTTTGCTCTGTCTCCTTTTTTCCCAGGAGCGCTCGTATCAGCTGCCCCTGCAGAAGCACCAAGAGACACTCAAGTACAAGAAACCTCAAGAGTCTGTAGTAATTTTTTATTATCTAACATAATATACACATAATTATACACGATGATATAGATAAGAATTTAATTATACCTTGTTAAATTGATTTGCTGTGTAAACCTGAACTATAGTATAATGCCAGTTAGATAGAAAAATATTTGCTTTCCAATATTTTAAAGGGGATTTCAAGGCAAACAGAAAGAAACTCAAGCCCACAGAAGGGTGCAATGCATCTCACTTAGTTTCTTTTAAGGGCAGTGCAGGTGTCGATGTTTAAGCTGGTCACCTTGGGCCCTCTTTTTAACTGTGATGAGTAAAGTATTTTTTTTTAATCAGGATTCCTCTTTTCCATTTTAGAAGTTTCTTTATCAGCTATAAAGGGATCCCAAGGTGATCTGCTTAAATACAGGCACCTGCAGTTTCAGGTGACCCTCCGCTCTAAACTTCTGAAGCCAGATGTAAGCATTACTGACAAAAAAACTGGCTGGAAAGATGGGGCTGGCATTTGATTCTGTTGCCTAGCCCAATTTCTTATTACAAGACAATGCCTTTATTTAAGACTTTTTTTCAGTCACAAACACAAAGTTTTGAGGCTGTTCCCATTCTCCCTCTCCCTGTCAGAGGACTCCTGTAATCTGTGTCTCATGAATGGGAGATGTGAACTGCTGCTGCTGGCTTAGCCCATGGGCAGAGGCGTGGACAAAGATCACAGGAATGGCTTTCTACTGGAATATATGAGTGCCTGACCCAAAGACAAGTGACAAATGAATGGTAAAGTTCCCAATATCACCACTGATTTAAACTAGGCTCATTGTCTTGCTGACCTGCAGGAGACTAGAAGTGATGATTATTTATAAATATTGTCTTTAGCCATGCTGAGTATATGTATGACTGCCCATAATACAAACACAAAATGTATGGATCATTAGAGAAAAGGCAATATGAATGCCTAATTAAAGATGCCCATAATACAAACACAATCATTAGAGAAAAGGCAATATGAATGCCTAATTTGCTGACCATTTCTTTCTAGAAATCTGGTTTCACGTACCACCTCTCTGCAGATGTGGCAAAGGACGTATGTTACAAAGCAGTCCTGTCAGCCTAGCGTGGTGACAAATGCAATACATCTCGTATATATTTAAAGATGAGATGGGGAAGATGATTCAGTGATTAGAAAAATTAATTGTAATGAGATTTAATAGTTCTGTACTGAGGATCCCCAGGCATGTTCTAGCAAGAGCTTAGTGTCAATTCTATACCTGCAGCGAACAGGACATTTTTGAAAACTGGGCGTTAATCCCCTCATTCCATTACAGTTACTGGGCAACTGCAAGTGTTGTGATAAAGGTGAAAAATGGGTAAGCAAATACACTTCATTTTTAATTGCATTCTCTCTAGACAGATACTTAAATTTATTTTGCTTTTATTTATAGCATTGCTAAAAATGTATGTCCTGCAATGTCTTGTCACATGAGGATGATGAACGTAATCTGTCCTTTTCCTCTCTAAATGCTCTTCTGCACTGGAATCAGCATCAGGGTTTTTACTAACATTTCTGTGGCTTTTTAATTTTAAAATCTTGCTCACTAACTTAGCCAACTAGTGAATGTCATTGTACATCAAGGCCAAGGAGATGTTTTTTTAAAATGCAACTTACAAAATCATTAACCCTCCTGCCTTCTTCTTGCAGCTTAAATATTCACATATCTTCATTGCACATTCAGTTAGACAACAATAAGTTTCCCAAAGAAAAGCTTAATAATCGCATGTTGCCAAACTAACTGTTTGGCCAAGTACAGGAACAAGACGGACAAGCCAAGTAATCATCCTAGAACACACTGGTCCCAAAGAGGGCTCTGTGTTTACAGGGACCTGCATCTTCCAAAGGTAATTTGGAAATGTTTCCTATTGTGTATTTCAATAGAAAATAAAATGTAATTTCTAATTTACTTTCCACAAATAAGAGTCTTAAAGTGTTGACAAATGCTGTAAATGCCATCTGCTTGGGGTGTGCTCTGTATATAGCGATAATACAGGAAACTTCTCGCAGAAAGTTCTAAAGTCTTAAACATTAATCCAAAATTAATGGAACTCCCTTTGCAGAACTGCTGTGTTTTGTTGTGTGGGTTTTTTTTGTCTCCTCAAAATGTGTAGTTGTGTAAAAACTTTTTTCTAATTAAATAATACTGGAGGCAACACAGAAGTAACAAGAAAAATGGCACATACCCCAGGGTGAGTGGGAGAATAGGAATTCAGTTTATTAACTGGCCCATCACGGTGTTCTGAGAGGGCATAGGAAGTAACTCATTGTTTCCAAAGTAGTTTGGATTTTTTTGCTGCAAATCTCAGCTGTGTAAAATCTGCACGGAAGATCCACAGCATTATATTGCTATGCACCTGGAATCCAGATAACTCTTCTACACTAATTTATCTTGATCTACAAGGCTAGGTTTGTAGCTTGGTACACAGGGTGATGGGCCAAACTTTGTCTCTGTAACCTTCTTAAGCATTCCTGACTCTCCCCCTTCTTACAAAACTACATAATTGATAAAGCAAAAGAAATGACATTCACCTTCCCTCCCTTCCAAGCACTGCAAAGCCCTGATGCACTCACATCTCTTTCCTGTGGTGGTTTTGCTGTGTTTCTTTTGGCATTCTGTGCATATTCCACATATCTGTGGTGTTCTGATTCTAGGTAGCTTTCACTCTGCCGAATACAGATTTTATATGTACAACGTAAACATACCCCTTGCTTTCTTCCCATGCTCATTACTTATTTGTAGTGAGCTGTAGGATAACCCTAAACATTTCCAAGCACGCTTAGGTGCAACTGCACAAAATATTGTACCCACAGCTCAGCCCGGGGCCCTCAGGTTGTGCTAGAGCTGCAGTGTAGGTGTGCTGGTCTGCTGCTCTTCTGCATGGACCTCTCTGAGTCATGTTGCAGACTTGTCTCCAGCCACACCTGGATGGGCACCTTGGACCCACATTGTTGCCCTGTCTCCAGCCCTGCCTCTGATCCTGCGCCCTAGATGGACCTCTCTGCCCCACTTTGTAGCCTTGTTTCCAACCCTGACTTTGGCCCCCATCTCATTTTGCTCCTGACTCAGCTCCCTGGATGGACTCCAGCCCTGGTTTATTGTTTGCCATGTTTGGGGCTGTCAAACCAGCCCCCAACTCTCTGCCATGTTCAGGTCCCTCAGGACTGCCCCCAGTCAGTGAGGGCACGGCCTGCGCTATGGTCACCCTCAGCTTGTGGCTTCCCTGCCCTTCAGCAGCAGCTGGCCCTCCCGGCACCCTGATGCCTAAATCTCTTTTTTTCTCATCTCTTTCCATTGTACCATGCTGTTAGAATAAAACATTTTTAAAAAAAAATTGCATGTGGAGAGTGAAATTATTAAAATATATGAGAAAATAATGGATTTGCTAAAGCAGTGCAGGCTTGCATTATATTACTCTTGATTTAAAAAAAAAAAAAACCTTCAAATTTCTTCTGTGGTAGAAAACTTTAAATTTTATTTAAGACATGTATTGTTTGTTTTTAAGATTCTTGAAGCCAGATAGCCTATAGTGTAACCAAGGAAGACAGTATCAGCCCAGTGAGGAAGACCAATCATCCACAGCAAGGACACTTCAGTCCTAGGCATGTTCTATTGCAGTGTCCTGGCACAGATGGTTCAGTTGGTGGCGGAAGATAGAGAGTTGTATGTGGACGTGAAAAGCCCATGCATGACACACATGGAACAACTTTTGCCTGAGAGAGATTTAACACAGGCTCTAAATAGGCAGGGGAAAAGGGCTCCATAGCTGGTTTTAAGGAGAAATAGCGTCTAAGTGTGAAAATTCAGCACTGAGCAGGCACAGCAATGCTTTGTGTGTTGCAAAGTCATCGCCCTAGTGCTGTGAATGTTTATTTTGGTATGAAAAGGGAGAAATTTCTATGATATTTGAGAAAACAACTCAAACCATGGGCAAAAAGAGGTCACTGCTTATTCTACGGAAAGGGAAAGGGAGTTGGAAGTTGGACGATGAATGGATTTGGGAAATGTTTCATTTTTTCCAGGAAAGCTTTAGCTTCAAACACATCAGAAGGCTAATCTTTTTTGTCAGTTTTCTTTGAAATGTTTTAGCTTTTCATTAAAGAGAAGAAATATTTTGTCAGAATAGCAATTCTTTTTCTGAAGGCATTTTCTGTTGGGAGGACTAAAAGGAAGTTTTTGATGGGCTTCATAAGGGCTACTGTGTTCTTTCATGAAATAAAGCCCTGGTGAACACAAAGGAAATGTTTTCTGCAAAAAAAAAATCAGTTGTAAATAAAAAAAGAAAGTTCAGTTCAAGGCATTTTTGTGAATCTGTCCTATTTTCACAGATGTGGAGGAATAGCTGTGAGAAGCAAAAAATTGCTTGCCACACAAACAGGATGCGAGCATTTATGTTTACGGGTGAATTACGTGAATCCTCTCAGTCAGCAAACACACACCTTGCCCATTGCAGGAGGGAAAAACTGAGATTTGGAGTGAGTTAGAGCATGACAGTGACAGCCTAATGTGTTCCAAGAATCCTGTGGAAAATAAAGGAAATGCCAAGAATGGGACCTTTTAAAGGTGTCTTGCCTAAAGTAGCAAGGAACAAACCTAATGACTTCTGATTTTTCTGCCTTGAGTTCCCATGTTCTGCTTCCTGTGAAGCCTGAGCAAGATTTTTAGAAAAACAATTCCGTGCAGAACAGCACTGTATTATTTATTAATGTACACACCATATAAAAGCCAAAGTAGTAAGATTATTCTCTAGCTTTGGCCTTCAAAATCCCTTTTCAAAAAAAAAAAAAACCAAACCAAAAAAACCCACCCAAATAAATTAAAAGAACATAAAGCAAGAGCAATAAGGCACTCTAAGGACATTTTTATAGGTCCATACACTCTTCAAGGCCTTAAAGGGAACAAGACCTTGTTGATGTGCATAGAATAGCTATAGAAAATATGCCCACTTGTGCCTTATTGCATAATTAAATGCTATATAAATTATTGATGTACCACGATGGCACGCAAGAGACTATAAAAGAGTATTATAGGAAACCATCAGTTCAAACCAGCTGTTTCCTTCTACAGATTAGCTGATGTTTTCACCACCTAAAAGGAATCTAAATGATATATGAATGAGAGAAGAAGCAGACAGCCAAAAGCAATACAATTAGTGTTTTGTTGCTGTGTTTTCTAAAGCATAAAATTGCCATGGATAGTGCTCCTTGGGGCAAAAAATTTATTTTCAAAACTCAGTCTCAGTGAGAGGATATTTTGCAGTTGAAGATGGTATTTTTTAGCTGAGGTTCTACAAACAATAATAAAGGTCAATAGGATCCACCTATTTATGCCTTTAATGAGTCTCATCAACTCAGTTTAAATGAGTGTAAAAGCATTATGTTAATTTAGGATTTGGAAGAGATGGGTCTGTTTATAGTGGATTAAGAAGCATGGAGTGGTTACAATGACTGGTTCAAGATGACTCAGAGAGTCAGAACTGATCTGCCCAAGAAAAATAGAGACACTCCCTTTAAGTCATTAAAACAAACAAACAAAATCCTGCTGGTGTATAGATCTATGACTGCCTTATCCACAGACACTGAAAACTGTGGTAGAAAAACCATCGGTTTCTAGTACTCCATTCTTATAATCGAAGGGATCTTGATTTATTATGCCTATGTTACATTCAAATTCTGGGCTTTCCAGCAATGGGACCTACACCCACTTGGAGTTCTTATTGGCAAGTCAAGTCTGAAACAAATGTTTTACCAAAGAGAGAACATGGAGCAGGAGTTTCAGCTGTGGGTCAGGTTAGAGCAGAGTGAAGATTCAGTGCACACTACCTTAAGACAGGACATTGACTCTTTTTTCTTACATTGCATTTTTTGTTGTCTCTCTTGCCTATGTGTCAAAGGTTTCTTAGTGGTGGGCTCCAGACAAGCAGTAGAAATGGGACTGGAAATAAAGCTCACACTCATCAAGGACACATTAGATGAGCAGAGTCCACAAAATTGCATGCCAAGAGGGAACTCGGCATCAGCTCAGATACTTGACTTCAAGTTGCATGTTAGACATTCCTGGATCCAAAACCTGGAGTCTTCTTCCTTGGTAAACTTCAACCTAAGAAATGTCTCATGGATCACAGTCTTCACCTGAATTTGGGGTTTTCTATCCTTCTGCTGGAAATTATTTGACTTCTGAGAACTACAGGGATGGGCAAGGAGGAATAATTAGTTATGGTCGTTTGCACTCAGATAACTCATCATAAAGGATGTGCTACCACATATCTTGCTGCCCTCCACAGCATCAGAATTGCCCATATTTGTCCATGGACTCTGACATTAATAGTCAAGAGATTCAGATCAAATGATGATATTTTTTGCCTTAAGTTCGCTATAAGAAAACTTGAATTTTGATGTATTTTTTCATAAGGAAATAAAAATGAAACATTTCTTTTCATATTGCTTTTAGCAAAAATGTCCTTCTAATGGCTAAATACACCAATAAAGTCAATGTTTCTGAAGCACTGACTTCTGAATCAGAGCAATGGAGTGCATTTCTCTGTACCACATTTCCTTTTAGGATCCCTGTTCCCAGGGATCTCTTTTGTTTACTTCCGGGTATAGATCTCTGGAGACTCATAGAAAATGCATTGATTTTTGTCTGATGCTATGAGATTTATCAAGGGCACTGGGGATATTTTGAAAGTAGCCCAGGGAATATGGTCAGGGGAGGCAATGAAGACAGATAACAGCTTATACAAGGCAATAGGTGAAACAAAAATGTTATCAAAATTGAAAAGATTTCTAACAATGATTTACGTGTGTTCTATGAAACAAAGAGTATATGTCAATATTGTGAATTTCCAAATGTGTTATTTTGATGATGCACATCAAAATAAACATCAACATTTCCAAATTCATTAAGTGAAAAAAAAAATGAAGATAGGATAGCTTTGTCTTGTTTTTTATAAAGCCAAATGTGGAAATGACAGAATTTCCCTGAACTGTTCAGATTTTTCTTTGCTTTACTCATCTGTGTAACAGATGCTGACCATACTCATTGCAGGGGACGGGTACTTGGCTTTCAGCACCAAAAGCACGGGGATCTACCCCTGGACTAAAAACCACCTTTGAATACTTACTGTGCTTGCTGTGGCCATCTGCCAGTAATACCCAAAATATTCTTTCTGTTCAGCTATTTTTTTAAAATCCCATCCTTTTCTGAAAAGAAAGACCCATCTTCTGCCTTTGTTCTCTCACGGTATTTCAAAATGGACAATGTATATGATATAATAAAAACCAGAGTGTCCTTCTAGATGACAGATACTGTATGACTACACATGTTTAGACAAGTATATCAGCAGTAAACGTAAGACTAGGGGTAATGTGGGACCGCTGCTGAATGAAATGGGTGCCCTGGTGACAGAAGATACAGCGAAGGCGGAGCTACTGAATGCCTTCTTTTCTCCAGCCTTCACTGCTAAGGCTGGCCCTCAGGCTCCCCAGTCCTTTCAGGTAAGCAAGCAAGCTTGGAGAAAGGACAACCTTCCCTCGGTCGAGGTGGATCAGGTTAGGGATCTTTTAAGGAAGCTGGACACCCACAAATCCATGGGTCCTGATGGAATGCACCCGCGAGTGCTGAAAGAACTGGCAGACGACATTGCTGAGCCACTCTCC
>NW_009259797.1:43242-44166 GCF_000687185.1 Egretta garzetta
CTGCCTGGACGAAGTCCTGTGTAACATGCTCTAGGAGAACCTGCTTTAGCAAGAGGGTTGGACTAGATGATCTCCCGAGGTCCCTTCCAACCCTTGTGATTCTGTGATTCTGTGAAATAGTGGTTGGATTCTATTAAAACTTGTCAAGTTGCTGACATTATGTTAGGTTTGGAACAGTAATGGTTAATTCAGTGGGCTTCACTTTGTCTTCCATCACTGCTTATTGAGGCAGAGTTTTTTTGGGGAGGGGGCAACAAAATGTTTCTTCCCTTTTAGTCAGTTTTTGTTTTTCTCTTTTTTCTTCAGAATATTTGATAAAGTCCCAGTCCCCCGGCTCAGATTTTGAAATGAAGTCCCCTGGAATCAAATGTGATTGGGATCATTGCCTTTCCTGAGGAGACTGGGGAAGAGGAGATTTGGGAATAATATGTAGGGATTTTTCTTCTTACATGTCCTCGTATCACGGGACACTTGAACATCTGGTGACCTTTTTTTCAGGGATTCTCGCACGATGCTGTGCTTGTGCATAAAGGCAGTAAAATCCAGTTCCCTGTAATAATAATTAGAAAATCACTATGCCAGTTTGAAGTAATTGCATTTGTAAGGTGATCAGGTTTTAAAGCTGGTGACATTTCTGCTCACTCTCCTTTGTTTTTATCACAAAATCATATTTGAGTCAATTGCTTGCTCTCAAAGGCAAAATAATTGTAGGAACTTAATTTCAGGGGCAGAGAGGAAAAATTAAAATGAAAAGTTAAGCAAAAGTAGCAGCAATTATTTATTGTAATTCTAACTTCCCCCCGCCTCCTTTTTTTTTACAGTGTGATTTGGGAGAAAGGGAGGCTGATTCATGTTCTTCAGGGTGGTTGGCAATATGATTACTGCAGAGTGCCAGATGTTTAAAGCCCAAGCACAAGAGGGAAA
>NW_009259797.1:44182-56005 GCF_000687185.1 Egretta garzetta
GGTTCTTCTTCTTACTCTGAATACTCTACATCCCCCAGGACTGCAGCAGTGCTGAGCAGCCGGAGAGTTTCGTGAATCAGTGGTTCATTCAACGGGAGCACAAAGAAGATAAGCAGAGCTGAAACTGAGATAACGTTGGCTTGTCCACATGTATGTAACGAGGAAAATGAATTATTCACAGATGGGTGCTGGAGAGATTTTCAAGGATGGTAAGGGTGCAAAGGCACCAAGGTCACAGGTGTGAAAGGGCAGTGGAGGCAACGTCCCGACTGGAGCTTGACCTTGGGGGTGCAGGACTGAAAAAGGGCAGAGCCTTAGCTGTTGGATTTGGGGGGCTGCAGGCAGCAAGCCTGGCTCTCTGGCAGCGTGACTAAGATGAACTTTCAGCAACACCATGAAGGCTCTGAGGCACTAGAGGGTAACAGATGATAGGACGAGGGGGAATGGTTTGAAGCTGCGCCAGGGCAGGTTTAGGCTGGACATTAGGAAAAACTTCTTCCCCAAAAGGGCTGTTAGGCTCTGGAATGGGCTGCCCAGGGAGGTGGTAGAGTCCTCCTCCCTGGAGGTATTTAAAAGAAGGATAGATGAGGTGCTTAGGGACATGGTTTAGTGGTGGGATGGCAGGGTTAGGTTAACGGTTGGACTCGATGATCTCAAAGGTCTTTTCCAACCAAAATGATTCTGTGATTCTGTGATTCTGTAAAATAGTGATCTGTTCTTGATTCAGGAGAGCTGAGGAATTGTACAGCATCAGCTCATGCATGACCTCCTGGATTAAATGGGTGGCCTTTTCCTTAGGTGAGTTCATGGCAAATATTTTGGTAGTATTTAAATATTTCCTACTCTTCTGGAAGGGAAGGATAGCTTTATTTCATTCCATGAATAGTAAAAGCATCTCTTGTAGATAAAATCCATTTGAGGGCTGTTTCGTGCACAATTTTTCCTGACCTCAGGGCCTGCAAAAGAGGGTTGCTGTTAGTTGATTCACTAATAGTTTGATAATGAAGCTGTCTGTCACGACTGGGTGTCGTTTCATCATATGATGATGTGGCATTAATTCCCACCACCATATTCTTGGGAAAAGCGGTGACAGAAAACTGCCTCTCCCCTGTCCTGTGACTTGCCTCCCCATGTGCCAGGTGGTGATGAGGGCTTTTCTGCATTCAGGGTAGGATGCCAAGTTGTTTGTTCTCATATTCATTCACCTTTTAGTTAGCATTTTGGTAAAAATAATATCAGCTTTCCATCAGCTTTGACTTTGCTGCCATGTGTTTGTGCTCTCATTTTTATAATGTAATCCATGTGGCAAAAGTATTCAAATGTAGTAAAAGTCCTGCATGAAGAAATAAGCCAGGTATTTCTCAATTCCTGGCCCAATGAAGGAAGGAAGAACTTTTCTTCAATCTGTATTATGGAGAATTTTTTGGCGTTTCTACCTTCAAGTCAGTTGCTTTCCATAGAGCTTTCAAAAGAGGAGGTGGAGGGGTTGAATCTTTGTAATTTTTCAAAATGTCTCAATTTAGACTGGAAACTTTTAGAAGGAGGCACATATTTTTTTCTGTCCTGTTTCCAAAAAGTAGTCCGATGTGGAAAACATGCCCTGGCCAGTGTAACTCCAATCTCTGATCAAGCTTCTTATTGTTGTAGTAGAGATATTGACCCAGTCAGTGTCAGAGTCCCACTGCTCCTGCAGATGCAAACATCCAGGACCATATTTTCTGTGGTGGTAACATAAAGTTTCTTTTTTTTTATGTGCTTAATGTTTTATAAATTTTTCTTATGATAAAAAAAAAAGCAACCCAAATCAAACACCACCCCCCCCCCCCCCCCCCAAATACAGGAGCAATGAGAATTTCAGAATTGAGGTAATTTTGAAACCACATCTATCCAGTACATGCCAATAATACTAAAACTATTTAATATTTTCAGATGGAACCACTTAACATGTACCACTGTATTGCAGCAGGAAAAAAAAATTGTTTTCAAAGAATAAATATTAGCTGAGGCTTACATACACTTGTGACACCTTACCGCTTTACATTTAATTTGTGTTTGATTAGTAGATAACTCGGGTATAATCAATTCAGTAACATGCTGTTCCCTCTGTCATGTGGCAAATAATGTTTGGCAATAAGTCACTTGAATGATTTTATACTAAATTGAATTCCTGTATTGCCATTTAGACTAAGTAACCATAAAATGCTAGTGGTTTACATTCTGCAGGGTTCAGATACATCTTAATGTTAGGAAATACGATTTTGTGCTCTGCATCAGTCCCTCAGGGATCTTCTTCTGATGTCTTAAGAAAAATCAAGCTGATCTAACATTAGCAGCTTGCATAGACAAAAGGGAAGAACATTGAATTCAGAGGACCGAAGTTCTGCCTCTGTAGGACCTAAATTACTTCCCCTTCCCATGTGTAAAAGGGGAGCAAAGACACTGGTTTATTCTGTAAAACACTTCTGGATTCATGGAGAAGCTGTTGACAGGCAGGTTGTGGCAAAAGCCTTTTCAAACAAAATGCTCCTGAACCACTCTCAGGGCCAGGAGAAGTAATACCTAGGGGCAGAGGTGTATCCTCTCTAAAACTGCATCACCTGAATGACATAAAAAAGTACTGGGACGGGATAAGATGGATGCGTGAAGTCAGGTGGGCATGAAGTATCCCCTCTATGCCAAAAAAACTTAAAGGCAAAACCACAAATCTGCTTTTCAGTGGCTTCATTCTTCATACAAAGAGTAGAGCAGCTGGATGAAATCTCTTCAACGCATCTCTCTGGTGACAAAGAAAAAGGTGGTTTTGGCACTGGCTGCCTCCAACACATCGGTCTGTTGGGTGTAAATGGCGTACCTTGCAGCTAGCCACCCTTGACCTGTGCAGTCACACATCACAGTCGTGACAGTAGCGCTCCAGCCTGGCCACACTCTTAAAAATACAGGGCTTGCTGAAAAGGGGCTGTGTAAAAGTAGTAGCAGATTTCTGCGCAGTGTGTGCTCAAGGTCCTTTTTGCTGATGATGAGGCAGGGCAGAGGGGACAGATGGAGGTGGGGGAAGCAAAGGGAAGGGTAAATTTATAGTTTCTTCCCTTAGCCCTGCAGAGCCTGGGGAGGAAGACGGTTGCAACCCTTCCCATGCGTGACCAGCCGACTCATCAACTTGTGCCCGCCACGCAGGCATCTGCCATGGCTGAGTGTGGAGTTGTGCTGGGACTGGGATAGTGGAGTTGCTCAGGGATCATTGCAAACTCATAAGGGCAGGAATATATCTTGATAGCTGGTCTCCAGCAAAGTCCACTGGGCTGTCCAGTGGCACTAAGCCCGTATACATAATATTCTGCTGATTTGGAGAATTTAGGAGTCCTGATGTCAGTGTTTGTGATGTTGTTAATCAGGATACACAAGTACACTAAGGGACAATTAACTTCACTTAGTCTGAGCCCTCCAAGTGTTAGGCATCCAGACTAAGATGGGCTCATGCTCAGGTTATTGGAAGAATATTGTGCACCTCCAGAGAATAGCTCAAGCCATCCTAAGACAGAAGAAACATAGAGAGGATTGTTCTGTTTTATGTGGGGGTCTCTTGGATCTCTTTTGCCCAGTGAGGGCTTGTGGATAACTAGTTTATACAAAATGACTCAGCTTCAGCCTTTTGTGGTTGAAGCTAGAGGAGATGAATTACCCCACAGGCAACCAGAATTTAGCCAGGAGGTCAAATATGATAACAGGATGCTTTACCCTGAAGTTCCCAACTAGAGAAGTCTGACCTGAATAGCTAGCTGCTAATGGAGGTTTTCACATGCTAATTAGTGATGTTTCTTTCCCTGAACAGAATATAAATTATTGAATGCTCAGTTTTTCTGACCTTATCCAGAGAGAAAGCCTTTGGTCATAGGCTGTAATAAACCTATTAAGTCTCTTCTCAGGATGATCTACAGCATGATTTTGAAGCCATTAATTTAGCTGTCATATCTCTTGAAAGCATAATATAAATCTAGACAAGAAAAAATGGAGTAGGGATTGACTGGTAGAAGCAAGCTGGAGAAATAACAGCTGAAGCTGAGATAGCAGGAAGGCTTTGTCACCCTCCTGCAGGGTGAGAGGAGATGATGATTCTGGTGTGAAGCTGCTGCAAGAGAAGGAGGTAAAGGTACTAGGCAAGACCCTGGGGAAAAGAGGGAGAAGGCTGTGCAAGGTGTGTGGGAAATGCCTGGCAGAGTCTGAGTTTGGCTGCTGAGGTGCCCAGCAGCCTCACTGACCGATGCACCCAGACACATCGTCAGGAGGTGAAAAGGTTGTGTGGAGCTGAAGTTACGTGGTTGTCAGCATCAGTGTAACTGCTGGCATGTCTGTCTCATGGTCCATTTGTTTCCTCCCTTCTGTTTTTAATTTTAGGATACTGCTCTTCTCCAAGAGGGAGCACAGCACCACAAACCAATGTGGGTCAACAACTGTCCAGCAGTGTAGGGGTTACTGTAGTTTTAATAACCTTTGTAGTTTTAATAACCTCAAGCTGAGAGTCAGCCACAAAGAGTGGATTAACAAGTTCTGGAGTGTCAGCTCTGCAAAAGATTTTCCTAGGAGAAGTCTGAGCAGTTGCGAATACAAGTTTGGGTGAAGGCTCTGGAGTGGAAAATCTGAAGATGAGTAACTGTTAAGACCCATCACACAACAAGTGATTTGTTACAACAAGAGTTTATTTTGACTGCTTGTTTGCTGACTTTTGCATTTAGCTGTCTAATGGCATTTTCTTGGTAGGAGATAAAAATTAAGTGAAATAACTCTCTTCTAATGAGCTACGCGTAATTGCAGAAATAAGTGGATTTTGAGAAGTACAGAATTCCCATTTTGTTCTTGATAGATTAGAAGACTAAAGTCAATCTAAAATAGCTTTTAGGTGCCTAAACTTTCACTGACTTCACTGGAAGTATGAGTGGGAGAGCAGAAATTAGATGACAAACACCTATTCATTTCCTGACTTAAAGTTTAAAGGAATTATTTCACTTCTTGTTTGGAGAAGGTGATTTCATACAGACTTTTCTATTATGGCCTTCACCACATGTCAGAAGCAGCTCCTAAGTAAGATTATGCTTATTCTTAAAATAATGAGGCAAAACCAGATTAATGCTGGGAATTTTGTGGTAAAGCAGTGGCATGACAAACCATGTTTTCTTGCAGTGTATTGGGTTCCCCAGGCAGTTGCTCCTGACCACCAGTTGTGTTTAGCCCCTTGCCTGCCCTGTGGCCACATCCCCACTTGCTGCCAGGGTAGATGCTCTGGAAAAACCCACTGCTGCCAGAATAACTCACCTTTGGGAGACCCATGGTGACAAAAACCAGGCGGCATAGTGGTGGGGTCAGATGAATTGCCTTGGTGGGCTCAGGCGGTTGCCAGGGTGTAGGAGGATGCTCTTTTTTAAAGCATACATATAGGGGAGCAGAGTTCAGGCTGCACAAGTAAGTAATGGCATGATGATATGACCAGATTTTTTTATTTTTCTCCAGGGTCCTGGATAATTCACTATGAGGTTGAATTGGGGTCAGATGAAGACCCTGCACTAACCCCGACTCCCAGTTTTCTTGACCAATGCTTGGAGTGCCAAGTGCTGGTGAGCCATAGGAAATCTAACCACCAACTTGGATAGCCAAAACCAAAATATATTTGTAAAAACATATGGCTTTGAAAATAATGATTTTTCATCCTGTTGCTGAAAATCCAACATACACTCTAGGGGATGCTTTACATGCCCAATCTCTGCGCTTTGCCAATAACCAAGTTATTAAGAAGGAAAAGGTAGCTGAAACATTTAGGTGTTTTTTTCAGAAAATCTGATCAGACTGAGGATAAACCTTTGAAATGTACTGAAGGAAGAAATGACCACAAGCATTAAGCTGTTGGAAATGGAAATAAATGTCTTGGCCTGTGTGTGGCATTCATCTGCTATGAGATCCAGGTGGCTATAGCCTCAGCTGGAACCGGGACAACACAGAGCCATGAAGCTTCAACATGATCACATGCTTTAGGACAATCCCTGGCATCATGTGCAAGGCTGCAGCCTTCTTCACTGCAGAATAAACCAACAGTTTGGGAGAAGTCTGTATTAGAGGAGAAAGAAGTATTTATATATATGTATATATTTACATACACACACACACACATAAATTAGCATGTCCTGTGGTGACTGCAGTTATAAGAATACTTTAATGGGTCAGGACCTCTATGTAATTGTTGAATAAGCAAAGAACAAAATAATTATCTCTGCCCAAAGGAGTGCACAGCTTTAGCCTACACACCTTAAATTCTTTCCTTATTTTGAGGTGGAAGTTTTAAAAAATTACACCACACAGGTATTTCAGACATCACGTCTCTTAATTTTTCTGATTAAATGAATAACCTGTTGCCAATAACCTCATAAGTTATTTTGTCTTGTTAGATTTCCTACATCCTTCAGCTTTCCTTTCTGTACACATGCTGTGTATGTGTAAATTGGGCTAGGATTAGCTTGTAGAAAAATGCTTTAGATAAGGAGAAAGTATTAAAGGATTAATTTGATGTTTCTGCATATGTGGTATTTACTCCCCATGTTGCCATAAGCATTGAGGTATGAAAATAGAGAGAATGGTAAATTTTAAGAGAGCCTGCATTGAAAATACAATTTTTATTTTGATCATTATCCTTCTCCAGATATAAACAGCATTAAAACTCTTTTTTCGTGAAATGTGGCTAGTTTTATAGTTAAAATAATCAGGAAAAGAATGTTGGGACAAATGCACATGTATAATAAGGAGAAGTAAATAAGAGTAGAAAAATCCCACTGCTGCTGTACTGCTGTCAGGACATAGCTATGGGAATTTCACAGGTAGTTATTATTACAGTTCACATTCTGTTGGAATGAGTTGTTTTTTAAATACTAATAATGCTCAGACAGTAAAACTGAGTAGGGTTCCAGCATTAATAAAGCAGGCAGCAATCTTCCCTTTGCTCTGATACATTTGCAAAGATTATCTACAATCCCAGAACAAATTACTTCAAACAACACTGTATTTGACGTCAGTTCATTTTCAGTGTGGCCACCACTCCGGAGGGTGCAGTTGGGGAAGCAAAGGATGAGAAAGGGATAGGGGGTGTGTAGGACATTGGGAATTTCAGAAGAAACATACCTTACATATAAACCAAGAATTTATTGTTCATATGATTGAAATATTAATAATCTAATCCAATAATCAATAACAGTCCAGATCTAATTATTACATAAATATTGTTTCAATGAAGAAAAAAATATAACCACGATAGTAATAAAGTTAAAATTATTATTCTCACCCTGCTTAGTTTCTAGACTTTTTCTGCCTCACCCTTCCCCTGCTCCTCTGGATCCTAAGGTCAAAGGTTTAATTTTGGTGGTGGTGGTGAAGGATGGGGCTTATGGCCAGTTGTCAGCATCTGGAATCATTCGCTGGGAGGAGTAGGATGTTCATGATGGTGGTTTCCTCTCCCCCATTTCAGGACTTATGTGGGGTCATATTTCTGTGTTTGCTAACACACTTTTACACCTTGCTCTTTCTTCATTGCTCTGCAACTCCACATTACATCCAAATTTACTAAACATGGTGCATTTTACATGTGTTAGAAATACTTGTTCTTTGTTCTCTTTGTTACCATTAAAGCCAGTTTTGTCTGGCTCCAGCTTGTCCAGCTTGTGCAGCTTGTGCAGGTCAAGGAAAGCTCAGATGGTGCAAGCCTCACCAGCTTTCTCCTGGGTTCTTAAAAGCCCAGTACAAAGCCTGTGGCTTGTTGGTGGCAATAGTAATACTGTATTACAGGGTTACGTGGTAATATCCTGGCCATTTTCTACAGTCCATTCTATTCATGCAACATCTGATCATTGAATTTGGGATGTTTGAAGCATGTCCTGCCCACCTTTTTAATATCCACTTACGGGTCTGTTAAAAATTTTCTATATAAAACCCCCTTATTATTGGATACAATTCCAGAGAAGTATAAATTAAAAATTTTCAGAGATAATTTGACTTGAACCTGCTTTTCTCTTTGTTCTTCAGATCTCCCAAATTAACTGTGTACTTGATCTGTTAAGTGGTAAGATAAAGGACCAGCTGGGTGAAAAGACAGAAAGTGAATTCATTATGGGATCATGAAAGGCAGGTCTTGCTTAACCAACCTGATTTCCTTCTACGACCAAGTGACCCGCCTGGTAGATGAGGGAAAGGCTGTGGATGTTGTATACCTAGACTTCAGCAAAGCCTTCAACACAGTCTCCCTTAGCATTCTCCTGGAGAAGCTGGCAGTTCATGGCCTAGATGGATGTACTCTTCGCTGGGTTAAAAACTGGCTGGATGGCCGAGCCCAGAGAGTTGTGGTGAATGGAGCTAAATCCAGTTGGCGGCCGGTCACAAGCGGTGTCCCCCAGGGCTCAGTTCTAGGGCCAGTCTTGTTTAATATCTTTATCAATGACCTGGATGAGGGGATTGAGTGCGCCCTCAGTAAATTTGCAGACGACACCAAACTGTGTGGTAGGGTTGATCTGCTTGAGGGGAGGAGGGCTCCGCAGAGAGACCTGGACAGGCTGGATCAATGGGCCGAGGCCAACTGTATGAGGTTCAACAAGGCCAAGTGCCGGGTCCTGCACTTGGGTCACAACAACCCCATGCAGCGCTACAGGCTTGGGGATGCCCAGGTGGCCAAGAAGGCCAATACCATCCTGGCTTGTATCAGAAATAGTGTGGCCAGTAGGAGAAGGGAAGTGATAGTGCCCCTGTACTCGGTGCTGGTGAGGCTGCACCTCGAACACTGTGTCCAGTTTTGGGCCCCTCACTACAGGAAAGACGTTGCGTTGCTGGAACATGTCCAGAGGAGAGCAACCAAGCTGGTGAGGGGTCTGGGAGCACAAGCTGATGGGGAGCGGCTGAGGGAGCTGGTGTTTTCAGCCTGGAGAAGAGGAGGCTGAGGGGAGACCTTATCGCCCTCTACAGCTGCTTGACAGGAGGGGTTAGTGAGGTGGAGGTTGGCCTCTTCTCCATGATAATGGATGATAGGACAAGAGGAAATGGACTCAAGTTGCACCAGGGCAGGTTTAGGCTAGACATTAGGAAAAACTTCTTCACCAAAAGGGTTGTCAGGCTCTGGAATGGGCTGCCCAGAGAGGTGGTCAAGTCCCCATCCCTGAAGGTATGTAAAAGAAGGATAGATGAGGTGCTTAGGGACATGGTTTCGTGGTAGGATGGCAGGGTTAGGTTAAAGGTTGGACTTGATGATCTTAAAGGTCTTTTCCAACCAAAGTTATTCTATGTTTTTCTCATATTACAAACTATGAGAAAGGATCATTTCTTTTTAAATGTCTGGAAGAGCATAAGCACATGAAGGTGCTCAAATGGTTGGAATCTCATCCAAATTACTTGGCAAGAGACCACTAATAAATCAGATTGGACAGTGAAACCCACTGTTCCTGTCATTTTTAATTAAATTAGTTTTCAACAATCCTATTGCTATCTGGTGAAGATATTCCAGGGTGTTCAGTGGTGACTCAGTCCATCCCAAACAGCCACCCAGTGAAGAGGGAAGACAAATGCAGATGAACGGTAGCAGAGCTCACAAAGGGCCTGAGAATATTTAGTGCTTTTTATGGGCTTTTTTTATCCCTGGTGAATATAACTTTGATTATCATGACATCATTTTCATAAAATAATTTAAGTTGGAAAAGACCATTAAGATCATCAAGTCCAACTGTAAAATTATGCTGAATTGAGACATCTACAGCTGAGCTAGTCATTCATTTCTTTATTTATGGTTAATGGAAAGAGAAGGGGTTGGGGTTTTTAGGGTGCAGTTCAACTCATTCAATGCAGATTCTGCATGGCTGTTGCAGTGGAGCACTGCAGCATTTTTTTCCAGTGGTCAGCTTGCCTTTGAAGTTGGTTATTTTTATATTTGCACCAACAGCCCTCAACCTGCTCATCTCCTGGTAGAAGGGGTTGAAGTCTGTCTTTTCAGCAGAACTGCACCTTCTACTCTCCAGAGGGCATCTTTGGGTAATAAAATCATTCAAGCCTGGCTGCCAAGTCATTATCTCCAACCAAAGCAACAAGCTGACACCTCTTCTTTTGCTGCATTGCAGTTGGATTCAAATGGAGAGGGAAGAGGCTTACGGAAGCCAGCCTCGCCTGTCCTCATTTGCACCTGCCACTCACATACACAGGCTTCTGATCCATGAACACGGGCCAAGGCTCACAGCCCTTCATATTCAAGATGCTCCAATTAAATAAGCAAAGCATAAAGGTCCAGTCACAGGGACGTTGCAAGGACTGTACAAAAAGTTAGTGTCAAAGGTAGGATTGGAATTCAAAAGTCAGCCTTAGCTGACAAAGTCACACTTAATCCTCTGGAAAATGCTGCTGAATTAAAGCAGTATGATGGGTGCCACAGTCAAAGGGATTTAGCTAAGCAATAAGTAGCAGATACAGTCCTTTTCTCCTAGCTTTTGTTTGATCATTTTGGGTGGGGGGATTGCAGGGGAAAGGAGAGGAAGGACATAGACTTGTGATGAGTTCTGCTTTCCAGGTAAACTTGCGTATAAGGGTGTAGTCTTTGGGATAAATATCCTACAGTCTACATGAGCTTTCAGTTCTAGTAGTTAAATGTTGAAATTCACACCTCTGTGTGCTTTCATGGACATTTGTTGTAGGAATTCAAACATCCATTCTGTATATACATCTAGTTTAAGATCAAATATAAGATAGGAAGACGTCTAGAAGTATTGAATTTTCAAAAACTCTGTGGCCAGTACTGCCAATTTAACCTAAATAACTTTGTATCCTAACTTTACTTAAGAGTATTTTCTTAAAGAGGGTTTAGAAAAAGACATAGGGTTGTCCATAAGCTGAATGGACCCAAACCAGAAAAACATCTTGTGATAGTGACACTTCTGTAGAATCATAGAATTGTTTAGGGTGGAAAAGATCTTTAAGATCAAGTCCAACTGTTAACCTAACACTGCCATCCCACCACTAAACCATGTCCCTAAGCAAAATGTCTTTCGCTCCAAAATGTCTCTCTCTTGTATGTTGGTGCAAGGGAAATGCTATGAAACTGTGCCCTGACCCTGAGGAAGTCTGTAACTTCCCTCTCTGCAAATCTCTGTGACTTTTTCTTCTTAGGACTGTTTCTGGCTGAAAGGCAATAACAGTATTTATCCCACCAACAACATCAGTGAGTTAATGTTCTTTAAGCTTCAAGCCATGGAGGTAAGCACATGAATGAAGTTCCCTTGCAGACAGAAGTTGTTGGAAGAGACAAGATGTAGCTAGTGGCTAAGGAGTCGTGAAAGAGATTCTGTATGCAACAGCCTGAGTCCTGAGAGCAAGCATCTCCCAGTGCTTGTGCCTCCCAGAGAGCCCCAGAATGGAAGGACTCCAGCATGTATAGCTAGCACTTGGTTAATTGTTTCAGGACTTCATAAAAAATTTTACTCAGTCCATGCTCAGCAGCAAACTTTCAGTGTCAAGAGTTCAACATGCATTCATCTTCTATCCCTCTATTTCCTAAATCCCTCAAGGCTGTAGTTCAGCAACTCTATCAACTAGGCTAGACATTAAAAATGAGAGCAGGGAGTCTGCTTCTCCTGCAGTCTCAGCTGGGACCAAGGAGGAACAGAAGAAAGGAAAACAAAGGGAAAGAAAGAGGTGAGCTGTGGACTGGGACAAAAATGAGGATGAAGGAGGAAAGTAGGATGAGACCCTGCCAAGCAGAGTATATGGAGATAGAGCAGTGGAGGGAAGAAGCTAGCTTGGATCTGATGCTGTGAATGTCCAGGT
>NW_009259797.1:56027-65768 GCF_000687185.1 Egretta garzetta
ACGCAACTTTCAAGTCCTCCAAGCAACAGCCTCCCACTGTACAGCTTGTTTCTATTCCCACAGCAGAGCTCCTGGAGACTGGTTGAAGACTTAGTATAAGGTACATAAGAACTAACCTTGCACGGAGGACTTCTTTTTTTAACTCTTCCTTAACTTCTGATCACTTGATTCTGAAACTGAATCATGGTCCTTTGATTCATCCTTGTGCTTCCAATATAACAAGTACACAACACATCAAACAATACGTTTTGACAGAATTAGTGTCAAATGAGTTTTTTCCCCTCAATTTCTTTTTTCATTGTGAAGTCCTCACATTTAAATTTCCACAGACACTTAAGGACCTCATTGATGCAAGTAAACAAGATAAGTTTAGTGACATTAGCATGTCTTAGTGCTAATAACTTGAGTTATTTTGTTCTAATTAATTACCACATTTGCATCCCATTTAAGATAGCTATCAGAATGTGTTTCACTTCATAGCATCAGGTAACAAGTTTGTGTTTTAGGGTTATTATGGTCAGATAACTCAAAAGGATGGAAGGGATCGTGAATAAAGAGGGCGGATAAAATCACTCCGGGACTGACACACAAGAACAGATACTTTATTGGTATGCAAGTCACAAAAGAAACTAAATAGTAATCTTGTTTTTTGTCTGCAGAGAAGAAAAATATCAGGCTTGACTGTGATGTATTTACTAGCTTGGTACTCTGCAGATGACCCCAGTACAACTTCAAGTGTTTAATGCAAGTTTCAGAAGGAAAAGTATTTCTGCAATGAGTTGAAGAAGGACTATAAGAGGTGAAAGGGCAAAAATTCATAGGATTTGTTACTTCTGATGCTCTGAGAATAATAAATTCATTCTCTAATTGATAGTATGGAGTAATCCCAATATACAGAGCTCATCTGTTCATCAAGCAGGATAAAAATCTAATCATAATCAGTAAGAGACTCAGGTGATCATTGGTGGCTCTCATCACAGCAAATCCTACTGCTTTCTTTGAACTATCCCAGTGAATACTAACAAACATCAGTGACAAGATGAACCGTTAGAATCAGGGGTCATTTTTTATAGTAGGATTGTGTGACCAGATATTTTTGCCACATGCTAAATATGAAAGCTCCTATGTTCTCACACATCAGCCAGTGACTATGCTGGGGTTGTGGTAGCAATGTCCTGTTACTTGTACATCTAAATTCCTTCAAGTCATGGTAATGATCCAGTGTGCTAACAAGAAGGTGGAAAGTGCTGTGCCATTTCAGGTGTCTATCTCCTTGCAACCAGCCAATTAATCACAGCAGGGAACCACAATGTGCCCCACAGAAATCATCAGGAGGCATTAAGAGTAATTGGGAATGTCACCTGTTATTTCAATTAGCACGCTTTGTTCTGAATACTGGCTGGACAGCGTGGTCAGATAGCATCAGACATGGCATTTGCAAAGGATGTGCTTTAGACTGCATGAACGTAATGCTAGATTGAATGGAATTGCCTGGAAAAATATATTGTAGCACTGATTATGGCATTCAGTGAAACTTGGCTATATTTGGGTCACACTTCAGCTCAGGCAGGGTGTCTCTTAGGGAACACGGAGGTAACAGCCACTGCAGTGAAGTGTGTTTCTCCTTTCTGCTTGCTGATACAATCCCTACAAGTGATTATATCAGAGCCACTGGAACAGCTTCTACTGGTGTAACTGGTGAAGAATTAATCCATGGAAGGAAATGAGGATATGGCCTTGTCTCTTTTCCAAACTTTTGGGAAGCTAGCACCCAAAGCCTGTGCTGGGCACAGAAGAATACTTCCCAGTCTCAGGGCTTTGGCTTGTAGTCAAAGTCTGGCTCCTGAATGTTAAATTGAATGTTGATTGTTCCTTGATGGTAAATTATTAGGGAATTTTTTTATAAACAGCTAGTGGCCTGACTCATTTCCTCAGAATCAGTGGGGGTCCTCGTGTTTGACCATGATGGGCTTTTACTATATAATTTGAAAATTAGGCATGAAAAGGGTTAGCAGTTTAAACTTAGAAAAAGTAGTCAAAAGTATTTTTTCCCCCACTAATGGGATTTAGAAGTTAGATATGAAAGTAATCAAGATTTTATATCTTTCATTTATAGTATTATAGTATACACAACAGACATTTAGATTAAAAAATATCAATGCAGATATTAGATATTAACATTTCCCTAAAGAGTTAGTTTCTCTCCTTGCAGTTTTCTTCCACCTGCCTTCCACCTTTTTTCCTAATAGATAGAAGAGGAAATGCAGAATCATTCATTAAAATGGCTTTTTTCTTCATAAAATTGTTTGGTTTTTCTTTTTCGTAGTGCATATGTAATGAACAGACCCCTCCATGGTAGATGGCTCAGAGCTTGTGCCTCTAAAGGCCAGTGACTGAAGTCAGTACTCAACGGGTATTTTAGTACCAAGAAAGTAGGCAGATTTTCAGAAAGGCTGGGAATTTGAGGTGCTGAACTCCCTTGAAAATCTGACTTTAGTGTTTGTATAAAAGCATTTACGGCCTCGATGGAAGCTGAGCTTTTTTTTGCGCTCTTGCCAATTGCTAGAATTGAACCCTTGAAAAATAATTTTCTAAATTACCTCTTTTAAAGCCTGCCTGAACCAACAGAAAATTTGCCTCTGTTATTGACTTATTTAAAATGAACTTACTGAGTCTAACTCAGGTGTTCAAAGGTAGTCATTAATTAGCTAATGTTTTAACATAAAATATACAGTGGATTGAAGAGGATAGAAATACATTTAACTACTAATGATCACTTGGATTAGGATATGGTACACCATGGGAAGCTTCCAGTCTGCCTCCTGCTTCAAAAGCCTGCCCTTGGCTTAGAGGAAACAGGAACAGATTCCTTCCAAAACACTGTCCCTCCTAGGGGAAGACACAGTCTGCTGGGAACCAGCACTACCTCAGTTCAGTTTTTTTTTTTTTTTATCTGGGCTAACATTCTTGGCTACTGACCAAATAATTATATCACCTACTTCCTCAGCCTTCCTCAAAAGGAAGAAATTCCAAGCTGAATGAAATGTTGTGATTTTGATACTACAGGCTCATGTCTCGTGGGTACAGGTCAGGTTGTTTCCCAGGATGAGTATACCAAACCTCCTGAACTGCTGCTCTGGTAAGAGACATTAACTGCTTGTGGTGGGTTGACCTTGGCTGGCTGCCAGGTGCCCACCAAGCTGCTCTATCACCCCACCCCCCTCCTCAACAAGACAGGCAGAGAAAATACAATGAAAAAGCTCATAGGTCAAGATAAGGACAGAAAGATCACTTACCAGTTACTGTCATGGGCAAAACAGACTTGACTTGGGAAATTAAATTAATTTACTGCCAATCAAATCAGAGTAGGATAATGAGAAATAAAAGCCAATCTTAAAACACCTTCCCCTCACCCCTCCCTTTTTCCTGGGCTCAACTTCATTCCCAATTTTCTCTACCTCCTCCCTCCAAGTGGCACAGGAAGATGGGGAATGGGGTTCATCACATGACTTCTCTGCCACTCCTTCCTCCTCATGCTCTTCCCCTGCTCCAGCATAGGGTCCCACCCATGGGAGACGGTCCTCCACAAACTTCTGCAGCGTCAGCCCTTCCCACAGGGTGTGGAACAGATGGCTCCAGCGTGGGTCCCCGCGGGGTCACCAGCCCTGCCAGAAAACCTGCTCCAGCCTGGGCTCCTTTTTCCATGGGGCCACAGGTCCTGCCAGGAGCCTGCTCAAACATGGGTGTCTTGGAGCCAGCTGAAACTGGTTCCTTCTGACATCTTCTCACAGAAGCCACACCTGCAGCCTGTCCCCGTTACAAAAACCTTGCCACATAAACCCAATACACTACTATTTGTGCTCTCTTCCCAACATGGAGACGTCCAGCACGCCCCAGCTGCTGCTACAGAAGCCATCAATTTGCTGATGGTTGAATCTTCACACATGAGCCATTTGGTCTCTTAAGCTCCTACTTTATGAAGGTTTGCAAACAACTTTGTGCTGGGTTGTACAGTTGGTTTATTTAACCTTTGCTATTTATATGATAGAATTAACCCCAAATATACTTCAACTGATTTATTGAGTCCTGCCCAAGTAAACACAAATTCAGTCTTTGGGAAGGGACAGTCCAATTTCGGAACATTCATTTCAATGTTGTCCAAATTGCATTATCTCTTTTAGACAAACCTTTTAATAGGCGCTCTTTCCTGTGATTGGTTCTACAACTCCAAGGCCCCAGCAAAGCAGCCAGAATTTTCCTTGAGCTCTGATGATAATTTTTCCTTAAGCATACTTTGCAGAGTAAGCACCTGAAAAAAGTAAGAAAAAGCAGCTTAAGGTGGGAATAACTTGAATTTACTTTTGACATTTTAAAATCTGCCTCAGTGAAATCTATCCATCCACTTACTCCAGGTTTCTGGAGAACAGATGCTGAGATGTATTGTGCCATCATCTTCTGACGGTGACTGGTCCACTGATTGTGTGTGAAGAGGCCAGCTTAAAAAAACGGTGCAGCTAGCACTGGGTAATTTGCATGAAATGGCTATGGTTTTGGAGTTAGTTTTTTTGAAGCTCAGGTGTACTAATTTGGAACATTATTTTGAAGACAAGACTCCCAGAGAGAGGACACATTGTTAAACAGCCAGATCACAAGGTGCCTCAGAACACATTTTCTGTTGTTTCAAGCAGATTTATAAAACAGCATTTTCAAACTACTTGGGCTTCAAGCAAAATATCAAACCAAAAATTAAAAACTAAACGCCACATTTTTAATATATACAAGGTATGGAACTGCCTAACTGTGGAACTTTCTAACCTTGATAATTTATAGAGAAAGTCTTATAATTTCCTTTATTATTTAAAAGGTGACTCAAAGAAAGAGACTAATTTCAGTGCTCAGATGCATCACTGGAAGATCCCATCTCTCCCCATAGACTACGTAACCAAGGAAGGTTAACCTGCCAACTAAGACCCAATGTCTGTAATGTGAGGAAATGAAGTACCAGGTCTTCCTATAAAACCTGAATAGCAGCAACAGGGATTAAGAAAAGTAAAAAGGACAGCACATTTTGTGGACAGTTTGGGAAAGTCGTAGAAGTCTTTCTTGTTCCAACAGCCCAAAGCAGGGCACAAAGCACCTAGCAGCATTCATTCTGGATGCGCCACAGCTCAATGACAGCTCTGGTTTTGGCTGCTGAGCTAAAGGGTTATGCTGCTTGCATGCCTCGCATCCTTCATGGGTTAGGCCAGAAGGACCACAACACGTATTAGTCAGTGAGCAGCGATGTTTCAGCATCATCCTGTTGATGGCAGATTGTGAGATGGGGTATGATGCCAACTCATGACAAAACACTAGGGATTGCCAAGAGATTTCCCTGGTCAGGAAAGAGAATTGTCTTAAATCATATGGGGCTGCACCTCTACAGCAGAACTCAGATAAAGAAATATTAAAAAAACCCCCAACCAAATAGAATTATTTAAATTAATGTTTTTTATGCTTAATGTTTTAGCAACTTGGAAGCAGTTCCTGCACATTGTCCTAAGAAGTTTCACAACCCTGATTCCTCTTCAATCCCCTCAAATAACATTAATTTCATGGTCAGTGTTTCCATAAATATTTTCCAAGAGCCAATTTCAATATTGCACAACACATTATATAAATACTGGGTTTTTTAAAATAACTTTTTGGATCCTTATTTAAACTAAAATATAGCTATTATGAATAGCAGGAGATATATAAAGTTCTGCACACCTCCTTAGGTTTAATTGTCCACAGACTTCCTTGTTTCTCAGTAAATATAGTTTATATGCAGACTGTAAACTGCAGCAGATTTGCATAAAGTCCTGATGTACCTGCTCTAAGTTTTGTCAAGTGCTGAGGCTGCCCAAATTTACAGTAACACATAAACTGGTGTGTTAACTTTAGGGTTTAATTTTAAACATGTAACCCCCATAACATATATATCACAGTCTGTTTGGATCTCTCAAACTTACAGGACAATATATTACGTAAATTAAACTTTCTCTTATGAGCTCATTTGGAAAGAAAACAAATGAACATGCCAAGGCTTAATCCCCTTTGTACAGTCTAGTTAACACGTGAATTCACTAATTCATCACTTAATTAATGAGTTTTCTAACTCACTAGGTCTCTAACTCATAACTTGCAACTCTTAACTCACAACTATGAGCAATATAGTTACCTGAGTGATGGTGAGAGTGTTCATTCTTCCTCCTCCATCATGGTGCGGCTGCCCCTTGTATCACGCTGGGAAGCATGAAAGCTTTTTGGGTTAGCTGACATCATTATACCGTCCAGCTTGGAAGCTTGGTCTATAACATTTCCATGAGTTGCTGGATTCTGAAGAAACCTCCAAACAATCAATATGCAAGGATGATGGCCGAAGGGGACAGCAAGCTGCAGGTGATAACGGCATCATAATGATCCTTAGCCCTTCCTGGCCACCATGTCCTGCCTATGTGTTGCTCTCGCTTTGACCTAATGGTGCTGCACCCAGCATACATCAGGGCTTAGCAAGAGCCAGGTGTTAGCCCTAACCTGATCAGCAGTTGCATAAATAGTCACACACATACTTACAGGCTGCCTCTGGTCGAATACCATCCCTTTTGTTGAGTAAAGTTTAATACTCACATCTTTCAGATAATATACATTTTTGGACAGGAACGAAGTTTGCTCAATATCTGTCCTTCATTAAACTCTTCGGTTAAACCTACAACAGCTGGAGCTGCCATGACTTCATTAGACACTGTATTGCTTATAAAATTGTATATATATGGCTTTTAATCACGGAGGTATTGGTCTCCAATGCAAGATACTTCTTAAATTAAGCCTCCATCGCAGATCTAAGACAAAATAAAATAACAAGCAAAAAGAACTTAAATCTTCAGTGCTTCATAAGAGAATGACCTGAAAGTGGATGAAAGTACTTTCATGCAGTCAGTAGACTCCTACACATAGACCTTGAAAAAATTTACAGCATTTAATAACTCTTAGACTATTTACGTGTAGGCTACTTAGACTGAAAACCTTCTTTTAAATTACTTTTTTCTAGTCCAGACTGGCAGGTGTCATAGGTGCTCTGGGAGACTGTTATATTAATGCAACAGATCATTGATATTAAAAAAGCCCAAGTCTCAATAACAGAAAATATGTAAACATATAGAGGTCAGGAAATTAGAACAAGAATTTTGTGAAAATTTGGAAGTGTTCAGCTAGACTTTAAGTGCTAACCTTTCTCTCTTTTGCATGCTGTTTTGGCTGTGGGGCTGTGTCCTCCTTTTAGGTAATCATAGAGGGAATAGATAAAAGCATTGCTATCTTAACTGCTACATAACTTTTCAGCAAGAGCACTGCCAAGAGACTCTAGAAGCTGTTATGGTTCAGTTGCTCTCTGACTGCTGCCTTCTCTGTGTGTAGGGCAACTTGATTGTTTTCCTCTCATGTATCAGATAGTTTTGCCAAGAGTTAAGAAATGGAAATCAGTTTAGATATTACTATCTTTTGGGGTTTTTAAACTGAAAAGCCAAAATCTTCTTTCCAGAACAATGTTGGGATAGTTATTCTGAAAGAGAACAGCAAGGTGGGATACTAGAATTCTCTTCCACACCTGCATATCTCCCTTTTCTACTGCCCATTTCACAACAGCTCCACCTTCAAGTACACCTAACTGCACATTACATCTCTTGGAGGCTGTGTCTTCCAAATTTCATCAAACTATTTTTCTTAATGGTAAAAAACCAAACAACCAAAGTCCTATGGAATGAAATATAAAAAAGTAAAGATTACACTGATAGTAATTTAGTACACAGTGTCAGTAATTTAGAGCTGTGATCAAAACTGGCTTTATGACAGAGCATTTCTAAAAGTTTTAGCTGCAGTATTTCAAACACAGCTTCAAAACCATGCTGAACTCCCTTTTCAGACATTACCTCCTGTGGTCTCTTCAACTCCACGCCATTTCCTGGGTTTGTCCTTTTTGTGGTAAATGCTCCATCTAGCCAGGGTGCCTGGCTGTCTACAAGCCATCAAACACAAAAGACCTGTTGCTGCTTTGCTCCCATTCTCTTCAAGCATGACCAGTTATTTTCCATTTCCACAGCTTGAATTTGTCCTTGGTTGAGCTATTTTGAAATTAATTGACTTGCTGGCAAAAAATCATAATTCAGTTTAAAAAAGTCTGTAATGATTTAATGCTCAAGTATTTATTTCAAAGGAGTGCTGCTGATTTTTGGTCAGAGGCAAGAAGAATATGTGGCTGAAGTGACTGGATGAGGAAGGCTGCTTTAATGAAGACAACTAACATTAATGACTAAGTTTTGAGCTTACACCCTTAATTATGCTTTGACTCAGTTTCTTATTCTGAGGTTTGGAGACAGCCTGTGCCTTGTTCAAATGGGCACAGCATTTGTCAATATCCATATGTGTAACACGTGCATTTCTATAGGCTATATTTAAATCATAAGTAATATTTGTGTCAACCAGTTGTATAGCCCCATAAAGCCACATGTTAATTTGGTCTTTAGTATTTCTCTCCTGCTAATCTCTGTCTCCTGCTAATATACCCACTTCAATAATTGATGTTAGTACTACGTGTGGTGCCATTCACATAATGATCTCAAAGTGTGTTAAGAACATTAATTGATAAACCTCATCCAGTGGCAATTATATAAGGGGGAAAAATGTGTTTGCATTATTCATGTGGATGAAGCAAGGTACAGAGAGGTTAAGCTATTTCATTCATCAAAGCATCAGCAGAACTAGCAATGAAACCTAGCCATCCTGATTCTCTTCATCCCAACTGCACATAGTACTCACTTCCAGTCACTAAAATACCTGCAATATCCCAGTGTAACATCCCATCCTCCCCCCTACAGCTTCCGATAATTTGACAAGATGATGTGATTCTGACAGTTACTTAGGCTGGTTGAAAGATTATATAAGGGAAATAAGCTATTATTCCTTTTCAGACAGAATCACGGAATCACAGAATGGTTGAGGTTAGAAGGGACCTCTGGAGGTCACAGAATCACAGAATTGCAAGGGTTGGAAGGGACCTTGGGAGATCATCCAGTCCAACGCTCCTGCTAAAGCATGTTCTCCTAGAGCATGTTACACAGGACTTCGTCCAGGCGGGTTTTGAATATCTCCAGAGAAGGAGACTCCACAACCCCCCTGGGCAGCCTGTTCCAGTGCTCTGTCACCCTCAAACTAAAGAAGTTCTTCCTCATATTCAACTGAAACCTCTTATGTCTCAGTCTGTGCCCATCGCCCCTTCTCTTGTCTCTCAGCAGCACTGAGAAGAGTCTGGCTCCATCCTCTTGACTTCCACCCTTAAGATATTTGTACGTGTTGATGAGGTCCCCTCTCAGTCTTCTCTTCTTCAGGCTGAACAAGCCCAACTCTCTCAGCCTTTCCTTGTAGGGGAGATGCTCCAGTCCCGTTATCATCCTGGTTGCTCTCCTCTGGACTCTTTCTAGGAGTTCCTCATCCTTCTGGAACTGTGGAGCCCAGAACTGGACACAGTGCTCCAGGTGGGGTCTCACCAGGGCAGAGTAGAGGGGGAGGAGAACCTCCCTTGACCTGATGGCCACACTCCTCTTAATGCACCCCAGGATACCATTGGCCTTCTTGGCAACAAGGGCACATTGCTGGCTCATGGTCAGCTTATTGTCCACCAGGACTCCCAGGTCCCTCTCAGCAGAGCTGCTATCTAGCAGGTCA
>NW_009259797.1:65854-135674 GCF_000687185.1 Egretta garzetta
TTCCCTACATGCTCTGGCCGCATTGCTGTACGCCTCCCAAGTGGCCTGACCCTCTTTCCACATTCCATAGAGCTTACTCTTTTCTTTGACTTTCGTTAGAAGCTCCTTGTTCATCCATGCAGGCCTCTTGCCTTGTTTACTTGATTTCCTACTCACAGGGATGCACCAATCCTGAGCATGGAGGAAGAGCTGCTTAAATAGCAGCCAGCTCTCTTGGACTCCCCTACCTTCAAGAGCCTTAGCCCATGGAATTCTTCCAAGTAGGTCCCTGAAGAGGCCAAAGTTAGCTCTCCTGAAGTCCAGTGTGGCAGTCCTACTTGTTGTTCTGCTTCCACCTCTCAGAATCCAGAACTCCGCCATCTTGTGGTCACTGCAGCCAAGACTGCCCCCTACCTTCACATCCTCAACCAGTTCTTCTTTGTTTGCCAGCACAAGGTCCAGTAGTGCTCCACTTCTTGTTGGGTCCTCCACGATCTGGGTTAAAAAGTTGTCATTGATGTTCTGCAGGAACCTCCTGAACTGCGCACACCTGTCCTTCCAGTTGATATCAGGTCACCTAGTCCAGTCCTCCTGCACAAGCAGGGCCACCCAGAGCTTGTTGCCCAAGACCTTGTCTAGACATTTTTCTAATATCTTCAAAGATGGAGACTCTCCAACCTCCCTAGGCACCTTGTGCCAGTGTTCATTCACGCCCACAGGTGGGTAAAGGGGAAGGATCACCTCCCTTGACCTACTGGCAATACCCAAAATTGTGAAGTTTAATCAGAATAGACAGAATTTATGTCCTGGCCAGATAGGAACAGTACATGGAAAAATGAGCAAAGGGATAGATTTTAATGCTGTGAACGCTAAGCTCCACTCACTTCAGTGTCCTGATTAATGCCTCTGAATGCCTGAAAGATGAGGCTGTTGGTGTGACCTTTTGCAATGCAATCCCATATGATATGGAGCCCTTACTGACTTATGTTATGCAGTTGGCAGCTCCCAGCAGTCCTGGATCCTTATGGGGCTGGATGCTCCTTCTCTTTTGCCCCTAGTAAGTAATGAGATATAGAGTGGAAAACCCAGGCTGAGTAGTTTTCCCTACCCACGTTTGGTCACAGCGGCATATGTTGTACAGTGGGCTGTGGCATGCGGCTGAGAAACTCCTAGGCTAGAAGTGAACGTGATCAGCATGGTCTTGCAGTGAGTGAGGGAAAATCCTATAACAAACATTTACCTTGGCATTAAGTATAAAAAAGCAGCCTGCAATGAGAACAGTTAGAAGCCAGCAGTTTCTGACAGTTTGATTTTTTATTTTTATTTTGTGAGTAACACTGATAGCAGTATTTGGGGCTGACAGAAGCTGAGGGTGCAAGGTTATCTGAGTATCTCAGCTGTACTGAGATAGACTCCTTCTGGGCTGAGAGCATGCATTGCTGGCTCATGTCCAGCTTTTCATCCACCAGTACCCCCAAGTCCCTCTTGGCAGGGCTGCTCTCAATCCCTTCATCCCCCAGACTGTATCAATACCAGGGGTTGCCCCAACCCAGATGCAGGACCTTGCACTTGGCCTTATTGAACCTCCCGAGGTTCACACAGGCCCACCTCTCCAGCTTGTCCAGGTCCCTCTGGATGACATCTCATCCCTCAGGCATGTCAACCACACTGCTCTGCTTGATGTTGTCTGCAAACTTGCTGAGGGTGCACTCGATCCCACTGTCTATGTCATTGATATGATATTAAGATAGGTAGATATTAAGATAGACTGATGAAGATAGGGTGTTGTTGAATGTAATTTCTGGTGACAGACTTCTGGTCTCCCAGCTCCTTAAGTTGAATCAGGTCCAAAGATCCTATGTTTTGGCAACTGAAGCATAGATGTTCCTTAATAATCTGTTAAAGTACTTTGAAGGTCCATGGGAATCATTATAATGTCCTTTTTTTTCCCCTTCATATGGTATTTTGGGGGCTATTGAATGCTTTTTTGGGAAAATCCAAAGAGAAAATCTCTAGTTTTCTGTGAATGCACTCAGACCTATCTTAACTGGCAGAAGAGAGCCTTTTTGTTTCAGTTATAAACTTTAGTGTGTAAATCTTGAAGGTTAAAAGACAGAAGGCTCCTAGTAGAAACAGCTAGGGCTTCCAAGTGTTGTCTTCTAAATCTCATGATTTATAAAACTCTGTATTTGGGGGATCTCACCTGTGATTTTTTACATGAGGCTGGCCAGACAGTTCATGCTGTTGACTGCTGGCGTCTGAAACCTAGAACAGAAACAAACAGCTGGACGTGCTATTAGAAAGGCACTTGATCAGAAGGTGTGCCTACGAGGACAACGAGGACAAAGGATACTCTCATGCGCTGTCTGAGCAGCTAAGATATCCTTTGTTACAAAGGCAATAACTATCCTCTCTCAGATATGTATGCTTTTATTCACTTATAAAAATGATTGTCATAACGTGACACACTCTCTTTCGGTTTGCGGGATGGCTGTTTGGAGGTCTTCATGGCAGTCGCTTGATTAGCCTCTGAAGACTTGCAAGCTAAGCTGGTAGAAGCTTACTGAGTATAAAAGGAGTCAAATGACATTGTCTTATTCCTTAACAGAGAAGAAATACTCCATCAAAGACACTGCTTTCTGCAGCTTCTCTCTTTTCTGAGCTAGGCAACTTGACACCTGGGATTCCTGTCCTGAACTGGTTCCCGTCACTGTCCCTTTTCATCTTCCTAAACAAAATAGGCTACTTCTCTGGCTACTTAAAAAAATAAAATATGCCTATGAATGCGGGTTGCATCAGTGCAGCCATATACATTGACATCAAAGTGAGTGGTCAGCATTTAGCCATGCTGGGGATCTAATCTTAATCTGACATTTAAATAAAATGTGAGGTCAGTGAGGCCATGCAAGCTGAAACCAAAAGGCAGAAAAATCATCAAGACCTCTGTGATGTGAGGTTGATAAATTTTAATGGCCCTTCAGTGAGTTCCAGCATCTTTTAGAGTTGACTTAACATCTCACAATAATTGCATCCTTATGAAATAGAAATCATAGTGGCTGGTTTGCAGGAGAGTGATGACAACTATTTTTCATTTTATGCTGTAGAAGAAAATTAACCTTTCCAAAGTCCATTCTGTCAGTCATAGTCAGACAGTTTAGACTAACATCCTATTTCATTGTATTTACATTTTTTCGTAGCGGGCTACTTTTATTATGGAGAAAAAAAGGTTGATTTTAAGGGTAAGAGATGTTGAACCATGTTATTAAAAAATATAGTATGAAAGAAACATGTTTTAAAATTTTCTATTTCTGTGACATCTTACCATAAAATAGCTGGATGAGAACAAAAGAAAAGGATGTAATTCTGACATGCACATCCCTTCTGTGAAGGCGGGTTTTAGGCAGCAACTATAAATATGCTCCTGTTGACTGCCTGCAGAAGGAGATGCTTTGGTGAAGTCCAGCTCCTCCTCAGGTCCTCAGCTGGATGAGGAGGTTCCCAGGCCGGAGCTGCCATTGTTAGGTACCTCCTGCTACCCCTGAGCTGGCCATGATGTTCTGATTCACTTCTGAATTCTCCAGTTTGGCTGCAGGGCTCAGCTGCAGCCTGGACCGCTCACCTGGTCCCCCATGTCTGAGGATGTCTGAGACACGGCTCATGAACCTTTCACTAGAAGAGAAATGTGTGCAAGTCTTCTGCCTACAAAAGACATGCTTGATTAATTTTACAGGTTTTAACTTATGGCCTTTGTACTCTTGACAGGTGTCAGCATGTGGACATAGCTTTCACATTTTACAAAATCTTCCATGATTTGGATACCCTAATGACTTTCTATTTTCTTCTCTTACCAAAGCTTCTTACAATAGTTTCAGTCCTGTTTTGCTTGTCTGTGGCACCAGTCCTGAAAGCACTTGTTCATATGCTTTTTGTGCATGATGTTAAGCACTTCCAGGCTTGAAATCCATAATCTTTTTATTCCAATACCCCTCCCCGCTTTAGACAAAACCCACACAGGTGCAGAGCCCCATGGTGTTGGGTTATCTACAAATGAAAAACCAGAACAAGCTGTGATTCCAGATACTGAACTTCTGAGGTTTTGCATTCCTACTAGGGAAGAAGACAGCTGAAGCTGGACTACAGTGTCCAGTTTTTGAGTTCCTGGTGCAAGACGGAGATCAACAAACTGGAGAGAGCACAGTGGAGGACCACTACCATGGAAATGTGTATGACTTATGAGAACTGGATATGTTTAGCCTGAAGAAAATGCAGTTAAGGGGTGATTTAGTTGTAGTTGTTCACTCTCTTAAGGAGAGTTGTGGAGTAGATGCAGCCAGAACTTCCTCAGAACTCCACAGTGAAAGGACAGCAGGCAATGGTTAGAAGTTGCAACAAGGGAAACTCTGATTCAGTATAAGTAAAAAAACAGCCCTCATGATGGAGGTTGTGTAGCCTGGGACAAGTGCTCAGAGAGGCTGAGGGACCTCCATCCTTGGAAACATTCAAAACTAAGCTTGACAAGGCCCTGACCATTTTAACTTCAACTCTAGCCCTTCTCTGAGCTGAGGGTAAGTTCAGATGACCTCCAGAGGTCCCTTCTGAACCTAAATATTTCTAGAATTCTGTGACAAATTCCATCTTTTGCAGGCATTACTGCAAAAGAAAAGGTATCACTAATACTGGAATTACTGAAAGGGTTACTACTGGAAGTGACACTAGAAGTGTCACTTACAATTTGGTACCTCAGAGTTTTGGCAGGGGTGCAAAAAAAAGATTGCACCCCAGCGATAAGTGAAAAATGCCCAGTGCTAAAGGGGAACCAGAACATGCGACACCAGTAGTGAGTTTGGAGGACCACTGAAAGAAATTATTTGCTTGTCGGATGCTTAAAGGAAAAAACTTTGCAGACAGAAGGAGATAGGTAGACTATTATATATGAGGTCATACAAAACAAGGTTTTAATGGATAACTGTTGGTGCCAACAAAATGCGACAAGGAATTGGCAGGTGAGTGTATTAGTTCTCTGCTGCACAAAAGAACAAAACTACAAGTTTTGAGTCACAGGTTATGGGCTTCTGTTTGTTCCCTTGCTAATGGGAAGATCCTGGAGAAACCACCTTCTGTAACTGTAGTGAAGTCCTGAGTGATCACTGTTAGTTTGTCAGTCTGTTGCCAGTAATTACGTTTCCTTGTCATGGGCAAGATCTCAGTGAAGCCAGTTGGTGAGGCTGTGTGCTGGCTTCTACCGTCCACTATTGGGAATGAAGACTACTACATTACAAAGAAGGAGCTTCCTAGCAGCAACAAGGATGTACCTTTAAATTATGCCTGTACTTCTGATTAATTTTACAGAGATTAAAGTTTCCAAATAATGGAAAACAGATAATTTAGTTATGTAGTGCAGGCAGTCTGGTGCTCTCGATACGTATTGCTTGATACATTAACCTTACAAAGACTTTTTTAGACTAACAGAAATGTAGACACAAAAGGAGCAGACCTTGAAAAATCCCTTTCATTAAGACTCTAGCTTCTTGACAGAACTGAATTCTTGGCATGATCCACTGAAATTGGCATGTGACCCACAGAAGCGTAGCAGCTTCCTGCGGCAGAGCATGTTAACTGCACAGGAAAATTAAGCTAGAATTATTAATTGGACTTACTTTTGGCTAGCAACAAAGTAGAAAGCAAAGGTAATGCGGTGATAAATTCATGGTCTTAGCACACTATAGTGATGAAGATTTGGCCAATGAAGTATAAGGTAATTATTTCGTTGTTCTATGATAATTTAGTACTCCAGAATCTTTAAATATATTGTTCAACAAATATATTTTGGAAAAAGCTTGGGAAGTCAAAATGTCATATATATATAAAATAAATTACAAACGGCATTTCAGAAGGGATATCCTTTGGAAGTTTCCGTAGCGTGAAGTGGATCAATGTCACCACATTGTAGCATAGGAAGATATGCAAGGCTGTAATCATGGATGCAAGCTGAAGCTTGTTTTGTTTTGTCACTCTTTGGTACTGGCATGGGAGTCAATAGCTTTGATTTTGGAAGTAAAAAAGATATTAACTTGTGTCTCTCTTCCTGTTTAGTAGACCTGGGATCCTGTACTAATTTAGAGGAACTGTTGGCCAAGCAACTATTCCTGAACAGATACCTTCTAGTCCACTAAAACCACATGCAGGAAGCAACAGAAGTATAAAATGCCTGAAATAAAAAAAGCACAGCTTTTCTCCATTGAGGTTTCTCTGGAGCTCTTCAATGTTATTGTCTGTCAGGGACAATGGGTTATCTGGCTGTTGTTCAGTCTCATAAAGAGAGAAGAGAGACTCATAAAATTGAGGAGATGAATACAACAAGAGAAGTGCTTACATTTGATTAGTTAGGTTTTACAACCTGGGAGCTGTGTGATTTTCAGCTCTAGCCTGGTAGTCCTATTCTAAGCAGTGTACCACTGCCCTGTGGTGACCCTCAGCCCCCTAAAGCTGTCAGTGGTGCCCAGTTCCTGGTCTGAGGTCCCTTCAAATTCTACGTCAACAGATGTAATATGACATCTCTTTTAAAACATGTGAAGACTGGATTTTAAGAAATGGTTTTAGGGTCATAATGGATAAAAGCAGGAGGCCAAGTCTAGTACTTTCAGGGGAAAAAAGGTTGGGATTCATTGAGAACTTCAGCTGACCATTTATGACAAACAGGTGTTTACTGAGCAGTTTAGCTTTTTGAAACAGAAACTGGGAAAAACTAGGGCTAAGAAAATTGTTTTGTATGAGGGAGTTGCATGGCAGATATGCTGACGTACAGTAGTTATTTTACTCATTAGAAAGTTTACACAGGTCTTATTTGTTGGTTACAATATAAACATGATTAACTTTGTTAGCATGGCTTAATACTTTACTAGACTTGGTTTTGGTTAGTAATAAAATGCAAAGTTAAAGGTACTAATAATAAAGCTGTGGAACACCAGTAATAAATGCTAATATAAATAAAAATTATTAATCTAGCCAATAAAAATTGATGCCTAAGCATTAGCTTAAGAAACATTTAGAAAATGAAAATGCAATAAAAAAGCCTGTAAGAACCATGCTTAAAGCAAGTTATCTCCAAATTAGAGAACTGTGGTGTCCAAACCAAAAGGTTTTGGATACTGCAGATTCTGCCAGATCCTTATCTCTACCTCTTTTCTATAATCCTTTTTGGAAAAATTTTGCTGTAATGGTCAGAAACAAATTTGGGAAAAATAGTCAGTATTATGTAATCCACTTGTTACTACCAGACTTGCTCCAACAGTGGGACTAAACCTGAGCTGAGGTGTGGCATGAGTGAAGGAAAAGATAGGATACAGAGGGATTTAGTAAAACATTGTGTTTGCTTTGTATATATACATCAGCATCATGCTTTATGATTTCTTCTTACAAGTGATTGATTCCAAACCTTGTAAATATTATTTAAAAAGCATTATGCCTTGCCAATGCAGCTTGTCTTCATTTTCTTCCGTGATGCTCAGGAACAAGGTTAACTGGGGTGAAAGAGGAGAACTGGAAGTGCATTGCTTCCATGGTGGCCATGCGTCAGCGTAGTGAGAAGATGTCCCCAGAGCCCCTGCGTGTGAGCCGTGCCGTGTGGGGCTCGCACTGCCAGATGCCTGCTTTCAGACAGATGCTCCCCCTGGCAAACAGTAACAAGTATCCTTCCAGCAGGGAGCAGATGGCTGAAAGTCATCTGGATGCCCTAGGCACCCCCTGGGGTTCACATGGGGGCATGGTGCTTTCTCATTTCCATCTCACCAAGGAGGTGTTTGACCACAGTCGCTTCAATCCATGCTGTTTCTGCCTCAATTAGTCACTGTAATGTGCTTCACATGCAGTGACGTCTTGAAGCCCTCAGAGAGGGACATTTTGCAAGCATTTGTGCCTCCTTGTTTTGGGGGAATTTCTTGGGAGTGCACAATATCACTGCTCTGAACTGCAGTGGCTGATGTTGGTTATGGAGAAGTCAGGAAGGTTTTAGTATTGATAAGAACTGAAAAAAAGACGATGTAGCATAAAGTGATCATATTTCTTTTTAATGTCCATTTTGTGGATACTGAGGTGTGATGGTCTAGCTCTATTCTAGTCTTGAACTGTAGATTTTTCAGTTGAATGTCCAGTTCTGGAAAAGAAAAGCAGCAAAAAAAAAAAAAGGATGGATGGAACAGGTATAGGAAGGGAGAAAAATCACAGATATCAGGTTTTATTTCCTTTCTTTGTCTTCAGTTCCACTTTCAGCTTTTAAAACTTTCCAGATTTTGCAAAATTACAAAATGTCAAAAGCCTGCTTAACTTTATTTTTTGGCCAGAATTTTTTTTTCTTTTCAAAATGGAGAAATTTCAAAAATAACATGGTAGCAAAATAAGGAAGAAGCAGAGAAAATATCTGTATCTATGTCATCTGTTCCATCACACACTCAGGGACAGCTTCCAGGGCAACCTGAATGTGAGCTCAGCTGGGTAGCACGCACTCCTGAAGTGGCAGAGACCTAAGTGAGCGCATTTACAGCTTGGGAATTTGGGATCAAGGATCTTTGATTTACTTACACCACTAAACATGGGACTAGGACGCTGCAAGACAAGGAGAGACTGAATGCTAGCAGTTCAGGGACCTTAGGAAACTGAGGAAGAGGGGATCCTGGAGTTTAAAGATTGGAATTCAAGGGGAATCAGCAGGGATCTGTACTCAGTGCTGGTGAGGCCGCCCCTCGAATACTGTGTTCAGTTTTGGGCCCCTCATTACAGGAAAGACATTGCATTGCTGGAACATAGAATCATAGAATCATAGAATGTTTAGGGTTGGAAGGGACCACTAGTGGTCATCTAGTCCAACCCCCCTGCAGTGAGCAGGGACACTGCTAACTAGATCAGATTGCTCAGAGCCCCATCCAACCTGTCCTTGAATGTTCCCAGGGATGGGGCCTCCACTACCTCTCTGGGCAACCTGTTCCAGTGTTTTACCACCCTCATTGTAAAAAATTTCTTCCTTACCTCTAGCCTGAACCTACCCTGTTCTAGTTTAAAACCATTTCCCCTTGTCCTAACACAGCTGGCCCTACTAAAAAGACGTTCCCCATCTTTCCTATAGGCCCCCTTTAGGTACTGGAAGGCCGCAATCAGGTCTCCCCGTAGCCTCCTTTTCTCCAGACTGAACAAGCCCAACTCTCTCAGCCTGTCCTCACAGGAGAGGTGATCATGTCCCCGGATCATTTTTGTAAGGGTTGTCAGGATCTGGAAGGGGCTGCCCAGGGAAGTGGTCGAGTCACCATCCCTGGAGGTATTTAAAAGCCAGGCAGACAAGGTGCTTAGGAACGTGGTTTAGCGGTGGGATGGCAGTGCTAGGTTAATGGTTGGACTTGATGATCTTAAAGATCTTTTCCAACCTAAACGATTCTATGATTCTATGATTCTATGATCTGAATGGACTGTGTAACAACAGTGAATTTGACATCCCCTGAGGGTGCAGTTGGGGCCACATGCTGCACAGCATGAATTCTGGGTCTTCAAGGACAGAGAAGTGTGCAGCTGCGGGGTCTGCAGCAGGGCTGGCAGCAGAGGAAGAATTAACTGCTACAGGAAAGGGGAACCTGCTCCAGATACCCACTGAGAGCGTGCACAGCAAGGCTCTGAAATACGCATCCATCTCCACTGGTGGTAGAGCAGAAACTGGGCAGGAGCTTCAGAGCTGTCAGCATTTCCAGGGAAAAACAAAAAGCTGCGATGACTACAAAATCGCATGTGAGGTTGGTAGGGAACAGCCTCTCCCAGAGGCCCAGAGACTCCTTGAGATGTGCCAGAGAGTACCTGGGAGGTGAAATATTGCTAAAGGTTGCTGAGGCACATCCAGACTGCTGGCCAAGGCATGCTTCTGCTCAGTCATGCAAGCCCTGCTAATGATCCTACACTGATCCAAAGTGACTGCAAGATACTGGAAGGAAAAGTGAAGGACTGGGAACTCCCATCTGTCCCTCCAGTGAAGGGACATAGATGCATCCGGTAGACAAATGTATGGATGAGCAGATGGTGCAGTCAGGAGGGCTTTCACTGCTTCATCCAAGAATATTTCATGAGTCGTTCATCGACTGATGATTGAGTCCAAAACACATAAAAGAGGAGGAGAAACTTTGAAGATTGCTTTGAAAATCTGTTGAGGAGAGTTTTAATTCAAGATCAAGACTAGTGTGGGACAGTGGACTACACATGAGTATAAATAATGCTAACTTGCTGACTTGGGCAAAGACCAAGAAACTAGAAAAGGTATGTGCTCACTGTAAGGTTGTAGGGCTAACAAAGGGGACTGTAGCATAGGCTGCCAAATATTTTAGATTTCTGTATATGAGATAAATTTGAACAAGTAAATAAATTAACTAAATAAAGGAACCAAGAAAACCAGAGGTGATTTTGGATTTAGTTACTGAGGAAAACCAAGGTATGAACAAACCCCTGAAGGCTCGGGTACCTCTCCTTATGTAATTATACTGCACAGTATTGTTACGCACCTATAGATACTCCTATAGGTAATTCCAAAGTAAACTATCAATCACCTTCATTTCAAATAAATGTCAATTGGCTTGGCTCCCACTAATGCTCCTTGGATCACATGAATGCTCCATTCAGAGGAAGAAACTTCCCATCTCCCTCGCCATAGGCAATACCCATTTCTGTAGGAGCATGACCCACCTACTTCAGGGCTATTCCTTGGCCTCTGGGTGGCTGTTGTGTGCCAGAAGAGGATTGGAACCACTGTGTCAGCATGCTCCTCTTACGGTCTTCAGCTATTGCTCACCCTACAAGGCAAGCCTATGAGCACCCCAGGACCATGCAGTTGTCAGCACTGTAGGGTCCAGAGTCTGCCTTTATTGTGGGTATCTAATTTCTTAGTAGATGGTTTGGTCTTCAAGAAAACCTGTGCTACTTATGGGACATGACTCTCAGTTCAAGGCTCTGCAGGAAAGAGTTCCTCTCTTAGAACACAGACAGTCTTACATCTATTCAACTCCACAGGATTTCTGAAGTGAGTACTAGCTTGACTGTCTGACTTTATTGCAGAAAATGTGTACAACTAACTCAGACCATAGCCTAACGTGCTTTTTCCCGCTTTACAAACTGGGTCCAGGTGAGATTCCTGATCGATGTGCCATGAGGCTAATACAAAGAACCAGTCCTTTCCTGTTTTGGCAAGAGACTGATTTAAAATAGTATTTTGCATTGTACTCCATGAAATCTCTTACATGGCCAATAGCTTTGCACTATATTGAATTTGTCTGAAGAAAAGATTATTTGACATTTTCTTCCATTAAAAAGTAATTATTGGCATCAAAAATAACTTTATTTCACCACTCATGAGGGTGAGTATTTTCAGGAGGCTTCATACTTGACGAACGTCTTGCTGAGGGCTAATCGTTGAAGAGTTTTGTCTGGTCCCACTAAAATAAACAGACTCATTTTTAAGAATCAGTTTGCTTTAGGGACCTTATTTCCACGGGGTTTATTATCTGATTAATATTTGGTGTTAGATACATTGTGCTTCTAGTAGTGAGAAGTACTGGTCTACTCACACTGCTCCGCTTTCAAAAAGGAGAATGAAAATGCAGTGATTTAGTAGAAATAGCAAGCAGAGTTTTGCAGCACAAAATTAGTCGGAAGGCCTGAGTGAAAAGGAGTGGAAGTCCCAGAATAAAGGCTGGGGCACTCCTGTCTGCTGCCAAGAAAAATGCCTTATGCAAAGCAAATCACACACTTGACTTGTATGTGTTTAAAGCAATATAATTAAAGACAACATACATGCTTTCCTTGGGGATTAGGTAATGCTTTATGCTTTGCTGATAAACTTTGCAAGCTCCTAGGTGTGGTGCCTCTGCTTTATAGCTGTCGTGGTTTAACCCCAGCTGGCAACTCAGCCCCACCCAGCCTCCCCCACAGTGGGATGGGGAAGAGATTTGGAAGAGTAAAAGTGAGAAAAGACAGTTTAATAGGAAAAGCAAAAGCCACACACACAAACAAAGCAAACCAAGGAATTCATTCCCACAGGCAGGCAGGGGCTCAGCCATCCCCAGGAAAGCAGGGCTCCATCACGTGTAACAGTGACTGGGGAAGACAAAAGCCATCACTCCAAACATCCCCCCCCTTCCTTCTTCCCCCAGCTTTACATGCTGAGCATGACGCCATATGGTCTGGAATAGCCCCTTGGCCACTTGGGGTCAGCTGTCCTGGTTGTGCCCCCTCCCAGCTTCTTGTGCCCCTGGCAGAGCAGGAGAAGCTGAAAAGTCCTTGACTGGTGTAAGCCCTGCTGAGCAACAGCTAAACCATCAGGGTGTTATCAGCATTCTTCTCATCCTAAATCCAAAACACAGCACTATGCCAGCTACTAGGAAGAAAATTAACTCTGCCCCTGCTGAAACCACGACAATAACACAGTTTTAGAATTGAGACACTTAAACTCACCACATTCTAAATAAAAAGAGTGGCGTGGCACAAGCAGGATAATTTACCATCTCATGTCTCTCCGCATAGGTAGATGAAGTATTTCAGTTTGTGTCTGGTCATTTCAGATAAAACTACCATTTGTTAATCTCTTGCTTTAACACGATTTTCCTTTATGGGGCCATGCTTACACAATACATAAAAGAAAACAAAAAAAAATTATAGTTCTGTTTAGACGAAGAATAAAGATGCTTGATCTTATGCTCAACTCACATTATTTCCGTACAGTGATTACTGCTCCTGCTAATCTGCTTCAAAACCAGATAAGGTCATTTCTTTGTGGAACATGCTGCCTGCAAAGCCAAACAATTATGTTCTTTTGGAAAAAAGAATTATAGAAAAAAGGAACAGAGGAAAGTCTCCAATTTGCATTTCCACATCCCTTGACAAGTTTGCGGAAGTATACGTTTAGGAAAGAAGGCTTCGGACAAGCAGCTAACAGTGGGTTCCTTCACCTTTTTGCATGCATGAGGTAATGTAATGGATTGGATTGGGAATCAAGAGAATTTCTGAACATTCAGCCAAATCTTTACCCTGATGAATATACTGAAAAGCAAATCTCCAGCACTGGTTAAAAGATTATTTCAGAAGGTGAAGTTTTAATTTTTAGACAAAGTGCTCCTAACTTTATCTTGGCATACATCAGGCTCCTTCAGTTATTGTAGTGGATTTGCCTCCCTTACTCAGCCAGTGGAGCACTTTTTTCATGCCCTGATTCATCCTCTTCCTTCACACCTTTCTAAAGTGTTAGTGGCTTATCTGTCCCAAATGATGATCCCAGGGAGTTAGGCTAAATGATCCCAGTGATATATTTCATTCTGCCAGGTAAAAATGATGCAATAATTTGACATTTGGCCTAACTTTATAGTTTTCACAAGTTGAAATTAAAATCCATTGAAAAAAAAGAGGATACAGGAAAGAAAATGGAAATTCACTCATTCACTGAATTTTCAGTCATCTCTGGTGTATAAAAGTGCCCCTGAAGGAATTACTTTTTATCACATTCTTGGTTAAATGAAGCACATATTCTAATTACAATATTAAGCAAATTTATAATGACGAAAGGTCAAAGTAATCAAGAACTATCTTTACTCACAGTGTAAGTTACCCATCCTTATACAAAGAGCTGGCCCTGCCAGCCCTCCTCCCTCCCTGCCAGTGATAAGGAAATTAAGTAATTGTTTTGAACGGAAGTAAAAGCAAGTGACATATTACAGCTAATTAAGGTATTGATTTAACTCTTGCCCACAGGGAGAATGGAGCAGAATGCAAAGTTGGGGTTTTTTTTTTTAGCTTTCCTTGTAAATCTTCATGATCCGCTTTGCAGTGAGTAGACCCTGGCTTTGCAAGCTGCAGCTGGATGATTTGAACTGGAAGAGTCCCATCCTCAGCATCCTCAGTCCCTTGGGGACTGGGGAATTGTGGTTCCACCACAGAATAAAAGAGTGGGGCACTGGTGCAAAAGGCTGCCTCAGGAATCCCGGCACTGTGAGGCCACCTGAGGCCTTTGGACTGACTAGATGGTGGCAAGCCCTGGAATTTACTGTACTCTCTATCCCTGGAGATATTCAAAATCTGACTTGATGTCCTGAGCAACTTGAGAGTTCCTTTCTTACCCCTGCTATGCTGTGATTCTGTGATACGTTCGGTGCACAGTTGAGATGCTGATATAGCTGAGATCTTTTCTAGAGGGAGTGGGGAAAGGAAAGGTGTGCCCATCCTTACTCCTTAATTTGCTTTTTTCTTGAATGTGGTCTTCATTTATATCAAAACAATCTCTACATCTCTCATGTCAAGAAGGCTCGCATATTCTGGGGAACATCTTACATAATTTGCCTGGTTTTATATAAGCTCAGCCCAAGTAACTGTGTATTCAGCCAAAAACCATGCACTAGTTTTACCTGCAGCCAGCAGAGCATAGACACTTGCGGCTTGAATTGTAATTCCTGTACTAGGAGGCTGACTGGAGCTGTTTTTCCTTCTGAAGAGCAAGCAGAGTCTCAGTCTTTTAGTTCTGCATTTTTAGTACTGATAATCCAGCAGTAAATTTCTGCCTGCTGGATGCTTTTAGGCAGAGACTAGAAAGAATATAGCAGAATAATAAGGCATCTGAAGTAATATACTGTCCCCCTAATTTTGTTGAAAAATTATCACTCTTGATCTTGATGAGAGAGGTGTCAAGTATCCAACTTGTAGGTACTGGAGTGCTGCTGTTAGGTCCACCTGAAGCTGTCTCTGCCCTAGGCTGAACAAGCCCAGCCCCCCACCTCTCGTGGCAGGTCAAGTGCTCCAGCCCTCATCATCTTCATGGCCCTCTGCTGAACTTGCTCCAGTTTATTGATGTGTTTCTTGAATCAGTGGGGCCAACACTAGATGCAGAATTTAGATGCAGTCTAATGAGTGATCTCATTTTGGATTGCTCTGTTGTGGATTTAAGTGTTCCCTTGTGAATTTAATAGCTAGTGATTGAGCTCAAGTTCATACATCAAGTATAGGAAATTTGTGATCAAGCTGTCAACATTGCCATAGGTTAACTTCATCCACATAACAGGGGATATCCTGGTGCCAGCAATCAGCTCCCTCTCCGCTTGTCACGGTACTGGTGACGGATCTTTTAGATGCTCTTTTTAGGTTTGAAAAAAAAAGGAATAGGAAGCTGTTGGCCTAGGAGGTAAAACTGTTTCTCACATCGTAGGTGATTTCTTTAACCACTAAATGAAGGGAACTTCTTTGCCTGTTGTGCTGAGTATTTGTTTACTTATACAAACTGGAAGAGCATAAACAGGTACAAATAAGATATCCTTACTAGCATAGCTTTGGCATGCAGAGCAGTCTAAAGGCATATCTGTGGAGATATATATGCCTGAGTTAGCTGCGAAATAGCTGTCTCAGGTGGTGGTAGCCATACAGTGCTTGTAACATGGAGTTCAAAACAGACTGCTATTTACACATTTTCTGTGTTTGCTGTGGGTTTTTTGTTGTTGCTTTGTTTTCTTATTTTAATCAAGCTCTTTATTTGTGTAAGAATAAATGTGGGCCTTAAAATCCCAGTGCTGGCAGTACCTAGCGCAAAGCTGTCTCTGTTATCCATATGGGAGCTCTGTGGCCTATACTTGGACTGCAGTATGGATGTGTCTCTGAAGAAGAATACTAAACCCTCCATATTTCTGACGATGCCAAGCTCTGATTTGTGATATCAAACGTTTCAAGGTGGTTACAGTTTATACAGTTATATCAAATATCACAACTATTTAATATTACTCAGTCACAAGGAGCCTAACTAAATGGCTGGGATTTGCTTTTCAAAGGTTGAATTCCCCTTGACAAGAGGGGGTGCCACCAGCTCTAAGATGGTGGCCTACACCTACAGCTTTGGAAATCCATGTTCACTTCCTTGTTTTGCAACAACTTTGCAACACTTTGAGCAAAAGGCTTGCTCTTTCCCAAACCCTGGTTCCTGTTTATGAAAGGGGGATTATAAACTTGTTTTTCTTCTACCTGCTGTCAGCCTTTAGATGTGAGTTTTGCGGGTCAGACTGTGCTGTGTGTGGGTAGCGTCTGAGCACAACGGGACTCTGAGCTCCCTCGCCATCACTAGCCTCTGAGCAACACAAGCTGTGAGTTAATTAAAAATGAAAGGCTGTGCCATTCTGTAAATGTACAACACTTGCAGAGCGGCCTTGGCTAATCTGAAAGCACCTGGGATGCTTTCTCCTATACAAGGCATCAAGACTCCTCTGTTCTAGTCTTTTTTACTATCTGACTTTCTTAAACTGCTTATTTCCCAGTGCCTTAGCTTTTAAAAGTGGACATAGCATTTTCTACTTTTGCCTTTTCAGCACTATGCCATTACTGAGGAATAAGCGTGCAAGGTAGAGCAGAACAACTCTTGCTCCATAGATAATGGCAAAGAGCTATCACAGAGTGAAGCTGAGCTTATACAACCAGAAAAGATCTTTAATGCATGTACCCAAAGGAATGAAGGTTATTAAGTTTTGTTAATAGTTTGATACATGATTTGTCCTCTTCAGGATAGTCAACCTATTGTACATTTACAATCAGACTTTTAAAGTTCGAAGCTGGAATTTTTGAAAAGACTTTCCCAACTTGCTTCAGCTGGAGGAAGAGGAGTTTTCCACTGACTTAATCCAAATAAGCAATAGACTAAAGCATCTCAGCATTTTCAAAAACTGAAATGATCTGAAGACTCTTTGTCCAGCTCTACTGCCGACTGAACGATGCCACCAAACACAACAAATTGTTAGAAACTAGTGAGTGTCGTAGGATCTGCATGGGAGAGCGTCTCACCACCAGTTCTACAAAAACCTTCAGCTATGAGTCACAGAGACCAATTACCAAATTTTAAGACCACATATGTCATTATGAAAGGCATGAGAAGGTGTATGGGATAACAAAGGACTGGATTTGAGGCCCAGGCTTATGTCTTTCAGGCATATATTCCATAAGTCCTTTGAGAGGTTACTGAGAATCAAACCTCTAAGAATCTGATGTACACACTGACCAATTCAGTCTGTTTATTGAAATTTTAATTTCATATTTAGACTCTTAAATAAATGTCCTGGTTATGAGACATAACGAACAATATTTACTCCCTTTGTCCTTCAGTACTGAGATTCCTAAATTGTGGAGTCTGGAAAATCTCCTCTTTTCTGAACACCTGAACAGAATCATTCAGACTGGGTAGGAAAATAGTGGTTTTAGCAGCATAGGTGCTTGTGAAGTACTTAAAGAGAGGGAGCTGTTCTTATGCTAACTCAACCTGCTCAAAGCTGCTAAAAATTTCATAAAGATGATTATTCTCCAAATTTCAGTCATGCCTCTCATTTTTTTAATAGTTAGGAGTGAAAAGAGCATTCTTATTATTATACTGACTAGGAACAGCATTCATTGTTGGCAGTCTAGGAATGTGATCAGGCATAAAAAGTAAGCTAAAGGAACTGCTCTGAAATCAGAGGTGTGAACAAGTACTGGAGATGTAGTATAAAAACACTGATAAATTTATAATGCCATGTACAGCGAGGCAAGGACTATTTTTGTTGCATGCCAAATGATAACAGGAGAGAAATTTAGGTTTCTAAAACTGAACTGGCACTTTATTAAACAGTGAGATATTTATCAAGATGATGTGACTGTTTCTGATGTTTCCAGCTACAGACAGCTGGCAGCTCCCTGGTTGTATCTCCTGCCCTTTGCATGACTCTTCATTCCAGTCAAATTGCTGTTGTCACTTTTACCTTCTCTTCCAGTATTGGTGGAAGGCTTTTCCACCCCATTGTCATGGGATTTCAGGTTCATTTCAGGTTAATGCATTTTTCTGATAACTTACTAAAATGAATAAAGCCACTACCCTGTTTTAATAACGTAAAAGTCCAAATAAGAAAAAAATGGAAGCATAGTAAGTGATTATTAGCTCCTTTCCTCAGAAATTATTTTAACAGGGAGCTCTGTAGGGCAAGACCCTCTCTTTGCTGTGTGTTTGTACTACAGCACCTCACTCTCCTGGATGTGCCTAAGACCCCTTGAGTGCCATGACAACTGAAGAACAAAACCTCGTGAAGGCCAAGCAGTCACGAAAATAAGACAAGTTTCAAAGCTTGTCGGGATGGTCCTAACAGAAGGATGCAAAATGTCCTTTATTTTTGTGCTTTGTTTCGCTATAAAAACTCAGAGCCACTTATCACCTATGTGTCAGCACAGGGAAAGGAGAAGCCCTGCCACTGTCCCCTATAGGTCTGCAGTTTCTCTGCTATTCTTCTGTTCAGCAAGAAGATTCAGCTTACTTGTGCTGTCCCTGAAAGGCTGCAATGTTCAGAGCCACGGCATCTTGCAGCTTTTCAGGCCAGTGTCTCCATCTCCCAGCCAGAGCTGACCTTCAGACCAGAAGCCCATTTACTCTTTCAGCCTGGTTCTGTTCTTAGCTTGGTGCCAAAGAGGCAAACAAGAGCTGTGGCTCTTTTCAATTATACCACTAACAGTTCAGCCTGAAAGTATGTCAATTTGATTACATCCTTTTGTCTATAAATGTCCTTTGTAGCCAGTGTGCTCATTTGTGAACAAAGATTTGTCTTACTATGTTTTGAAGCTTTGTGTACAGTCTGGTCTGGACCAAATGATAACAACAATGATTTACAGCCCAATCCCTCCCATATCAAGATGAAGAATGAAAAAGAGAAGTATTCAATACAGCTGGAAGATCTCAGTTCATACCTTTCTCACTGGTGCATAGCAGCAAGTGAGAAGTTGATGTGACCAAATGTGCTTCACTGCTGGTCAGCTATTAGTTCCTGGGAAGACCTCTTGAAGGTCTCAGCAAAATGAGACTTTTTACTCTAGAAGGTAGATTGAAAGTCTGGCTGATATTTAATATCTAGCAGCTGAACAAGACAGGGCGTAAGTACACAAGCAGAGCTACATCAACAGATTTGTTGCATCAGATGCATCATGGAGTAAATTTGTCTTTATTAAAGTTCAGTAACTGCAGCATTAGACAGTATGTCAACAGCTTTCTGTTGTGGATTGAAATTGGCTTCATCTTACTGCAATACCAGATTTTTTTTGACTGAAAACCAAGAAATAGTATTGTTCATATCATAAAAACACATGAAAGAAAAAGACATGAAAAATCTGTGAGATGGTCGATGAGGAAAATGCTGTAAAAAAACATGGTTTGATACAACAATACGGTGGTGATTTTTTTGGGGGGGGAAAGGCAGAGTGCCTGATTCTTGAAAGATACTGATGTCCCTGAACTATAGAGAAGCCTTGTATGTGCCATGGTGTAGACCACTCAAAATAATAGCCTTTATTTTTTCCTTCCTCTCACACTATCTGATGATCCATTCTCTGTTTCTAGAATAGCACCTGATATCAACTCTTTATTTTCAGTCTCTTATCTCACAGCAGGGTTTTTTTACTGCACGTCCCAATATTTAATTGCATCCCTTTGCAGAGATGACCTGAAATGGCACCTTTGGATGTGCTGATGTCTAAGATCTCCGATAGACTAAAGAACATAAAAAGTATGTCAGTAATTTGGTTGAGAAGTGGGGTAACCCCATGGGAAGGCCTAGCAAGCTTGATCTGGAGAAAGCTTTATTTGGATCCCATGTGTAGCACAAGGGAAAAGGAGATTTGGAGTGCTTTAGGATGTGTTGGCATATGATGGTTTTGTGTTGTTTTAGACAGGTATAGCTTTATGAATGTTTTCTGCATACAGATAAGTCAACTGAAGAGGTTCATTATTCCTTCCCTACAGTTTAATTATAATTGCAAGTTTTTATTTTCATTTTGCTTTAGCCAGGTAGTATAAAATAGAGACAAGGTAAATAAATTTGGCTAAGGGGCTGATAATCATCCAATAGTGTTGCCCGCTGTCCAGCACTGTGAAGGCTTCTGAGACGGGAATGACAACACCAGAAGTTACTCATGGGACATGCTTCATTTTGAATCTCTGCAAAAATGTGGTGCTCATGTTCTCCAGGGGTTGACAAGTGATCTGCAAGCTCCCTCCCATAACTATTAATTGAGTGATTATATCTAATATAAATCTACTCTCTTTTAGTTTGAAATGGCCACCCCTTGTCCTATCACTTACAGGCCCTTGTACGAAGTCCTCTTTAAGTACTGAAAAGCTGCAATCAGGTCTCCCCAGAGCCTCCTCTTCTTCAGGCTGAACAAACCCAACTCTCTCAGCCTGTCCTCATAGGAGAGGTGCTCCAGCCCTCAGATCATTTTCATGGCCCTCCTCTGTACCAGCTCTAACAGGTCCACATCTTTCCTGTGCTGAGGACTCCAGAGCTGGATGCAGTGCTCCAGGTGAGCTCACAAGAACAGAGTAGAGGGGCAGAATCACCTCCCTCAAAAATAGTAAGAGATGAGAAAAAGTAAGAATGATTATTAAAATCCATTTAAACTGTGTAAAATCTATTCAAACAAAGAAATAGTTTAACAAACCATCAATATGCCTGGTGGAGAACATCACAGCAGATTGGAAATTTATACTTAATGCAGACCTGTCTGATGCTTTTGTTCATTATGCCCATCAGTGGCTTTGGGCAAGTATTTTTGTTTGGCAAAGTGCTACATACACAGTGGAGGGATGGAGTTCAGCTTGTAGACCCTAACCCTTAACAGAGTCAGGAGCAGTTGGAAAGAGCTGCCCCAACACATGGCAAGCAATGAAGAGGACATGGAAATGAAAGCCAGTAGAGCATATTTTTGCTCCAGTTAGATACCCAGGCAAGAAGCAAAGCTGAGCTGAGAATTTGCTGGGTCCTTCTTAACATCATGATAAATGCACAGGGCCACCACTGTAATTCCTTCTTCCTTACTCCCCTTCTCTGTTCTACATTCAGTATTGGTGGGTCGAGTGAACATCAACATCTGAGCTCTATTGCTGGCAGGTAATTTTAATCTTCTTAGCCTGAATCCAATTTACTTCCAGCCCCTGTCCTTCCTTTGTTCTGATTTTCTGTCAGACACTATATAAAAATCATAGGTGGCTTTTGTCCATGTGGACTGAGTGTAAAGTTTTCAGCTAGGTGGATCTTAGCTCCTTGCAAAAAGTATAAGGGATGATCTGGGCAGTCATTCCTCAGACTTTATCAGTTTCACATCTCTTTCTAACAAATTAATTGGTAGGAAGCTCTACTGTTTTATAGCACTTCTTCAGCATTGTTCTGGTTTGAGACTCGTCTATGAGACAATGATTTAGCAGGACCACCCCCAAGAATCTCTGTGTGCATTTAATCATTGTAGCCAAGCACTTATGCAGCAATCACTAACTTCTTAAAAGACAGAAATAATTGTACTGAATTAATTCTGCTAGGAAGAAATTACATGTACAGTTATGCCAAGGGATGTGAAGAGCAGTGACCAGATATTGGGCATAGGCCAGAGTGTGGCGGTGCATCCCCTCCACCCCCTGCTCTTTTCTCCTGGACCGCTTAATGACCTCAGAAACTCCTGTCAGATGTTGGCCTTGGTGTAACAAGGCAAATGATTAGGTGGCACTGACTGTACCAGGGACTCCTACACCTCTGAGGTGGAGAGCGAGAGCGGGAACAATCAGTTAAACCCTTGGAACATACCTTGCCAGAATTGTAACCTGAGTGGTGTGGTACCATCATTACCAGAATTCCAGTGATTACCAACCCAGATTGTGGCCCGGACAGAAATTTACTGATGACTAAAGCAAATCATCTCACAACCCTATAAAACAGTGGTCCTAAGTGAGGCCCTTTGAGCTCTCCTGGATCACAGTGGGCTGCGACCGGCATCTCCCTCTGAATGGGATGCCTCTCAGAGCTAGCAAACTCTTAAGTTTGCTAAAATCAGAGGTCCATTGCCAAAGACTGACAGTGGAGCCTGGACTGAAACCCTTCACTCCTTGACATTCAACCCTTGCCCATTGAGAAATGCCAAGACATTCAAGTGAGTATTTCACTGAACTGAAAGGGAATTTTTAAAATTTATACCTTTATATATGTATATATAGATATGATATATGTATATATAGATATGTGTGTGTGTGTATATACATAAAAAATCACATCTATGTGTATGCATGTGTGAATCAATTTAGGAAGGCTATAGATGTATGATTTAATTACAAAGTGAGTCTTATGCTGCTGCTAGATATATATTTCTTATCATTAGATATAAACTGTTGACCAAGTCTAAGACTAAGATTAGACCTAGCCACACCTGGACTCCTCTCTGACAAGGAGTTCAGAAAGCAAGGGGGTCTACTCTGAACCTCATGACTCAGTGGGAGAGTCCTCCTTATCCTCTACATCCACAGTCTCTCTGTGAATCATTCTAACTCCAGTGTAACTGAATTTTCCTTTGAGTATTTCTTCCATGCAGTAACAGAATGAGCCTTGCCATCTTTGAATCTGTAACTAAGTCGCTCTTTAGATTAGCTCTGTTGAATTACTTTGTTAATCGACTGATGATTGAGTGCTATTAAAATAACACAATCAAATCCTGCGATTTGCCACAAATAAATTCTAAACTGCTACTGAATGAAATTGTGTGAAGTCACTCGTTCGCAGCAAATTGGTGTAGTCGGCAGGATCCTAAATCAGTATTTGTGACACAAGGACAGAAAAATTTTCATCAGACAGCCACAGTCAAAGACAGGATATGTGACACTAGTGCTATGGTATTTTGCATACAGGTAATATGTATATATATACACCATTGGGGAAAAGAGCACAGCGAGCTTTCAAATTAACTTTGAGCTATAAATTACTGAATAGTCAGGACTGAGTGGTTCTTGGGATTTAATCTCATTTAACAGGTAGTTTAAAGGGACAACATGAGCAATATAAACCTCATGCCCAACTTAAAGATAGTTCCCTTCTCGATAAGAGTAGATGTATTTCCCTTGGTTATTTTGGGAACCATATTTTTTTTTCCTTAGAGAGCTGACATTTATTGAATTATGTGTCAAGTCCTCCACAGATCTGTTCTACCCACCACTGACACCTGAATTAAATTTACCAAGCTTTTAGCCTGTGTTGTGTTTTTCAGCCTTGGGAATTGCTTCTCTTTTGGATGTGATTTTTCAGCCTGAGGTCTCTGCATCACTGGAGGCTACAGACTTCTAAATGGTCTGCAAAAGCAAGCCAGTTCTCAGTTAACTCAACTGGTTTTTTAGGGGTCCATGAATTTGTTGGATTTTTTGAATTTGTTTAAATTACATTAGACATAATTATTACTGTCAATTATTTAAAATTAATTTTAATAATTTTATCTACTTTATTTAGTCTCTTTAAGTCATTCACTTATTAAATGTAGTTGCTGCACTGCTAGGTGTTTGTGTTAAAGATTTTGTGTGAAATGAAGCTGACAAACTACTCATTATCATCTGAACTGTTTTCTCCAAGGAAAGAGGTGAATTTAGGAATATAGAGAAATCTGGAAACACCATGCGAAACAGACCCAGTTTTGAGGGATGTAGAGACCATGCTCAGAACTAAGTGGTCCGTGGCCTGTGGAGTTACCCATTGCTTTCCAAATCTCCACGGCCCCCTATGGGGCAGCAGGATTATTTTGAGGTGCTCTTTGGTGTCAGTCTTTCATTATTTATGTTGCTAATTAATGATAGTTATTCTGCCATTATTAACGTTGCAAAGCTTTAAAACCCTAAACCTTTCCATTGATTTTTGCATGCCAACTGCCTACTTGATTTAGCATGAGTCCTTGCTAGATTCCCTGCAGAAAGTGCTCCTCGTTCTGGGGGCGAGCGGCCCCTCTGAGTCAGCCAAGGAGAGGCAAGAGGGAGAGCTGCCCCCACCTTTGCACACAGGATGATTCACATCTGTGTGTGGGTGTCTCTAAATGCTGTGTAAAAGGCTCTTGCCTCAATCCTGATGACATCATGCAGGTTTTTAACTTACCTACTGTGGATGCGCTGTATTTGTTTCCAAATGAATAGTGAACAGACTGCAGATACTATAAATAATCCATGTAGTTACTTAATAAACCCAAATGGCTGTAAATAAAAAGGACCTTTCTGAATTAGTGAGTAAATAATAATTGCTCAAAGCCTTTTTGCCCCAGTAGACCTCAATTACAACTGCACAGTATGTCAGAAAACATTTAATTACCTTCCAGAGGGCTCTGTAGTTCTGCTTATAATGAGTACACCTCCCTACTACTCCTGTGCAAAAATTACCCCTCTGATGAGTTTTTGATTTGGTTTTGTTGCTGTTTTTGATTAAAGGAAACAATCAGCTCTAGGAGGGGTCTTGCTGCCTGTCCATCAGTCCCTCTTGCCCACCAGAAAATTTGCTATTGCTTAACTCCTTGTTTTCAGGGCTGGGTACGCTGCTGACACTTCGGTGGGATCAGATCTGACATCAGCTGAAGTCACTACCAATAAGGTTCAGTTCTAAATCAAGACATCAGAATGAAACTTTTCATATGAGCCAAGTGTGCAAGCTCACACCTATGAGAGATCCATTCATAAAGCCACGGAGCACTGAAATCAAATTAGCTGACCAGACACGAGGGGCCTAATTGATCAACCTATGCAAAGGTGTTTTAAATGATCTAAAATGCCCTAAGGTTTCTCCAGAAATGTACACGTTTCCCACAGGTCCTTTGTCATACATGTCTTAAAGTATAGCCTCAGATATCTCAGGTTATTCAAACCAGCATTAAATACCTATTTTTAGGCAACTGGATGTTATCTTGGTTATCTACTGTAGGGTGACCTGAACAGGTGTACAGATTCCTCTGTGTAATAAGACCTTGGACAACCAGATCACATGCAGATATCTACATAAACCCCCCTAAACTGAGATGTCTTGAGACTGATATCTTACCCTTTTCCACAGAGAGTAATAATTTTACTTCAGGCCCTTGTAGCTAGAAAGGCTCTACGCTATGAAACTGGGATGAGAAGCAAGTCAGGTTATATGTGGTTTTAGCTTACTGCAGTCGGACTTGTCCATCTGCATGTAAGAGGCTGAAAAATACCAGGAGTATTGCTTTGAATAATCACCCTAACTGTTATTATCTCCAGGTGCACGTGTGTGCTGACAGAGGCCGTGCCGTACAGGGGGTGATTTCCAAGTCTTGTGGTATTGGAACCAGTTGGCTTCAACGCTGAGAGCTTGGGAGTCACCCTTTAGGCTCCATAGGGGCTTGTCAAGAGGATTTCTCTCCCCGATCATGTGAGTGCAGTCCTCCTCTAGAAAGGATTTGTATGGTACTAATTGCAAAGGGCAGGGGAGCCTATAGCAAATTGCACCTATGTCTGACAGAAATGAAGAAACCTGTGAGTGACTAAGTAGGTGTTTTGGTAATTATGGGTTCTGCTCTCTTTCCTAATCATAGTAAATAATACTTCAATCTGAAAGGAAAACGAGTCACCTTCATGAAACTGATATATCATTTAGCCTGTGAAATATCCTCAGTTTAAGATTGAAGATGAGAAAATGGGTCCATGAGTTTAAAAAATGAAAATTAGCATGAAAGAAAGGAAGAACTAGGTTTGATGCTACTGGATTGGTAGTGTTTGTTTGTTACGGATTTCTGCCAACATGATTCTAGAATTACCTATTTCCCTGGAGTTTCTACTCATCTATGGAGGAGGACTGGACCTGATATTTCATATCAAGAACCTGTTAAGGTGAAGGAGCGTAGGTGAATCAAAATCAAGCTAAAACTAGTGAACCTAACCACTGCATCTGGGGGTCTCATCATGAATCTTACAAATGTAGCCCTTTGGCAACTATGATATGCCACCAGGAAATCTGTAGGACCTTACATGCCCTGGTGTGCTTTGCGGATTAATATGCTTGATAGGTGGCTTAATCCACCAGCAAAAAGACATTAACATGCTGTCTAGTGGACTCTTATATGACAGCGTTATGCACAGGTATCAGGCAAATCTAAAAGCACCTTCTGCTCGTGGATTCTCCAGAATCCAATCTTTTGGACAAAGTATGTGTAGGGAGCATAACCATTGTGCCCTTGTAGCTGAGCCCTGAAATAGGGAGAAATGCAGAGTGTGGCTAGACCTTCCATACATCTCCTACTGGTTGTTTCTGTTTCAGGAAAACAGAGGTGAAATTTTGTGGATGTACTGATTGACGGGAATAGTAAAGAATGGAAGGAATTGGCAGCTGATTTTTTTATACTGTCTTTGAGCTCATTAAGATTTTTACTTGATTCCACTCTGGTCAAAAGACCTCCTTCCCATTCTACTGTGACAGAATGAAATCCCAGGTTGTTTTTCTTGCCTTTTGTTTACTTAGCACATGGTTGGACTAATCACTAGCTGAGTTAATCTGTAGATAAAGATAGATGAAGGTAAGACTTTAAGACACTCAGATAAGTTGATCTTAAACCAAGATGTAGAAAGAATAATTAAAGTAGGCCCAGAAAAATAGAGGATAGGTTATAGGTCAAGTTCTTAAAATTTAGAATGGTTTTGCCTTGTATACACGGTGTCTGCCAAAAGAAGACTTAGATGGATGAGCCAATGGACTTTGTGACCAAGAAGGAGAACTGAAGCAGAAGGATAAGAACATGCTAATCTGTGGAAGATAATGGACTTTCAGCTGACCAAATAAATGAGGAATTGTGAACACTGTGGAAACTCTTTATGCAATTATGATAGAAAGATGTATGAAGTGTTATGTTTGTGATTCTCATTTGCCACTCACCGAGGTGATGGCCCAACTCTGAGTTGTGAATAAATGCAAACCTAGAGTAACCCAGAGACTTGTGAAATTCTTTAACATGAAACTCATCAGGCAAATTTTGTGGCCTATGACAATCCAGTAAATATAAATTAAAAGGGCTAGGATGAAGAATTTCAGGGGCTCCATAACAAGATATGCAATAGTTACCCAGAATGAGGGCATCTGAAAAAGGTCTCTTAGGCTTAGTTTACTCATTCTTTCAAAATAAGCTAGTTTAATACTTGAGTTACTAGAGGGTGCTCAGTCAAATCTGAAGCATTTGTTTCTGCTCAAAGAGATAGCCATTAACCTTCCAGCAGCTAATGTCTCTGAAGAATCACAGGAAATGTTTCAGCCCTTAGTGCTGTAAGATCTCATATAGCAGAGAAGAAATATGAACGTTACGAACAATATGTTATCCTCCTTTCCTAAACATCACTTGGGTGTCTGCTGCTTCTTTTTCTGATGCTTCACACTTAAGATTAAGAGGTCTATCAGCATGTCTAAAGGCAAAAGAAGCCATACATTAACTATGAAGTGATAAAAAACCTGCTTACTGAGTGTTTTCTTTTAAGGAATTTTAAAAAATATTTTTTCTTCATTTTTAAATATTATGTGTTATAATTTATGCAACTAACACTGGGAAGAAACTGCTTAAATGCAACAGACAAGTGAGCTGTCAGCCCCTTGGAAACACAGAATGCATTAACTACTTATGGCCTAATGAGGGTTACGCTTCCCCTCCAAAAGAACACACACCTTTTACGATACAGAACTCTGAAAGAAATAGCTAATTTCTTAATACAAAGAGCCCTATAAAGCTTAAGGTACATATTGTTAATGCCTTTAAGGTTTTTTAAAATATAAATAGTCAGTGATGTTTGGGGAAAGAATAAAAGAAACTTCGTTTTTTACCTTCATGACTACAAATGTATTTTGGTGTCTTTTTGTTTCCAGTGAGGATAAAAAAGATCCTTTCCATGTGCTTTTGTCGAGAGATAAAACAGGATGAAATGTCATTTGTGTTACAGAACTGTTCATCCTTTTATCCTGTTTCTAGCATTGTAAGTGATCATCTTATCCTAAAATGAGATTGAGAAAATAGGATTACAGGATGGAGTGGGAAATTTCAAGTGAGATTTTTCCACGGTATGGGACAAGTTGAAGATCTAAGGTGGGACCTTCCAACACGGCTAGTATGTCTTGATTTCTTAATTATATCCCTCCTAAAGGCTCATGGTGGTTTTGCAACTGGATAAATAACAGTTTAATCCCATCCTGCTTGTGCTGAGTCTCCCATGGCATAACAGTTCCAAGGAGCTTGTACGTCTATGTGTGGTATTATATGTCCATGTGTATCTATAGCTGATACTTATTAGCTATCCTTACATATATCCTGCCATGATACTAAACTCTTACAGCACCTCTGCATGCTCAGTCTTCCTTCACCCACATGTATGGGTAGTACGGGACAAAGTGGAGAGCACAGCTCCCAAAAACATTCAAGTTCCTTTGAATCATGAGGAACAAGGAACCACATGTTGTGGAGCTTCCCTCTCTTCAGCTGCTTCAGTGTGGTCTGTAAATGCTGGAGTGCTTTTTGGGTTTGGGTGGGAGCAGAGCCCAGGACCTCAGTGGAGCAAATCTAGGAAGCCAGAATTGAAAGCTGGCCAAAGTACTTGACTTCTTGCCCTACCTTGGTCATGAAGAGGCCTTGTCTAAGGTGGGAATACTAACACTTGTAAGGCATCAAACCAATACTCTCTACTTTGAGTTTTCCATAGAGCCAAGAAAAATACTGTATGTTTTAGCTTTGTGTCATTAAACTATAAGGCATCCCATTCAAACTAATTATAAGAAATTTGATCTAGGAGAAAAAGAAACAAAATACTCCCATTTTATTCTGATCGTTTCTAATACTTGTGGTTTTATCACTGATCTCATTATAGGTGCTTTCTTTAGCATCTGGTCTCATGATACAAATGCTAGTGGCAGCACTAGAGCAGAAGAACAGTAAATACTGCTGACATAGTCCTTGAGGAATTCTGAGCCTCCTTAACAATTTCCTGAGCAACCTGGTCTTGTAGGCATCTGCTTGTCTCCCAGAGGAGGGTGTGAGACGTTCATAGACACTCCATGGTGTCCATATTTGTGAATGCGATGGGAACAGAGGCCATTTCCAGCAGTAGTCTCATTACTCTGAGGAGCAGAAATATGTTGTTCATTTGACCATTGATCTTACAGCAGCTCACAACAAATTCATCATCATAGCCAGTATAATTTGACCTTTTACTTGGATCTCAGCTCGCTAAGGCAATATGATTTGTAATGTCAGCAAATCTGTAGAGATCAATGAAAAAAAGCAAAGGCAGAAAATCTGCTTACCTGGGTTTCCTTTTCAGTGAGCCATGTAGGACTTGTCATGCTAATGGAGATTCCTACTGCTCTGGAGAGTATTCAGTGTATGCAAGTAATCGCATGTGCATGGTATGTGACATCTAGGAGGTTCCCGTATCATGGACTGAATTATATGGTTGTAGAGATGCCTTTTATGATTTTTATTCACATCAGGAATAAAAATTATGGGACAGTTAACCACTCTTCATTACAGAGAACTTTCCTGGAAGGAATCTCAGTAACACAGATGTATTATTTAACAAGAACAAGAACAACAACAACAAAAATTCCTTGTCTCCTGTTTGTTGCACACTGGACTAAGGACAGACAGGATGGATCATGGTTTGCATTCACGTTCTTTGGTGATTTCTGTAACTTCAAATGCCTTTAATTAACAACCTATGAAGATGACATCACTGTTTCTGATACGGTTTTTAATTATATTTTGCTGAGAGAGTGACATTCAAATTTACTGTAAAATCTCTTCCTAGTTCCAAGAAAATGAGCACATGATGGAGAATTGTTCAAGCTGAAAAGGGCACGGGATGAAAGCCTTGTAACAAAGCTGTGGTCCTCTGAGGTGGAGTGGGGGGACACACAGAACTAAATGCATCAGTAGCACATAAAATTCTTTCAAATAACACCATTTTTGTTTCTTAGGTTTCACTTCAATTAATGCAAATATTTTGCATAGGAAAAGCTAAAATGATGGCAGAATTTCTTCAACAAGGAAATGTACCTTTCTGAAAAACAGGTAGAGAATGACATGGAGCATAAAACTTCAGGATCTGTATACTTTTCCCCCAGAGAAATGGTACTTGAGGCCACCTACTTCCTTGCATTAAATGCATTTGAAAGATGATCTCTATATAGGGGACATTATCATGTTGTGTTTGGGTTTTTTTTAATTGTTCTCCACACAAATAAATCTGGGAAAAAAAAAACATAAACAGAACATGCTTTAATACAGATGATTCTGCTTGAGAGTAATTAAAACTGCAGGATATAATAACATTTTCAATGTTAAAAATCATTTTTAGAAGACCCTAGATTGGTACTGAAAGGAAAAATACCCAAAGTCTGATCTTTCTTTTCAATTGATTCCTTCACAGAAAGATTTACTTCTCAACATGCTCTAGCATTTGATCAAAATGTCATTGTCAAGGAATATTAGATAACTTGCCAATACAGTATCTCTCCCACTGGGCTATGCATTCAGTTTGGACCATGAAGAATATCCTGTGCCACCTAACCTTTCTCACTATAAGAAGCCATACAAAATAATGCCTACTTCTCCCAGTTGTAATGTCAGGCTGCTGTAAATGGAATGGAAAAGGAAAGGCTTCTTCAGACTCTGGAGCACAGAGATTGGCATAGAATCTGTGCAATAATCTCCTACCCATGGTACATAGTACAGGAGGGAGCAAGGTGAAGGACAAGGAAGTTCCCTTTCCCTATAAATACATTGGTATTAAAAGGAGCTTGGGGTCCCATTTGTCACTGGGGTAGGGAACCTAGTGAGAAGATACAAGGGAAAGACTGAGGTAGTCAATGTGGTTTTTGTCTTAGTTTTCAGTGGCAAGGCTTGTCCTTAGGCATCCCAGGTCCCTGAGCCTTCTAGCAGGATGTGTGGGAGTAAACCAGTACCCACACAGTAGAGGAAGAGTTAGGGATCACTTAAGCCCCTTGTGCATACACAAGTCCATGGGACCAGATGGGATGCATCTAAGGGTGTTGGGGGAGCTCAACTAATGATGTTGTGATGCCACACTACGTCATTTTTGAAATGTCATGGCAACTGGGGAGTCTCCTCATAACTGGAAAAAGCCAAATATCACACCATCTTGAAGAAAGACAAGAAGAGGCATCCAGGGGACTACAGGCTGGTCAGTCTCACCTCAGTCTCCAGGAAGGTAATGGGGCAAATTCACTCAGAATTCATTTCTACACTCATGAAAGACAAGAAGGTGATTGAGAGCAGCCAGGACAGGTTTACCAAGTGGAAATCATGCCTGACCATCCTCATTGCTTTCTATGACGAGGTGACTGGTGCTCTGGCCAAGGGAGGGCAGTAGATGTACGCCTTGATTTTAGAAAGGCCTTTGACACAATCTCCCATAATCTCCTTATCCCTGAATTTGTAAGATAAGGGCTATAAAAGTGGACAGGAAGGTGAGTGGAGAATTGTCTCAGCTGTTGGACCTGAAGAGCTGTCATCAGTGGTGCAAAGCCCAGCTAATGGTCAGTAACTAATGGGGTCCCTCAGGGGTCAATAATGGGACCAATGCTGCTTGAAGTCTTTAGTAACAACCCAGATGATGGGACAGGGTGTGTTCTTAGCAATTTTGTGGACAACACCCAATTGGAGAAGGCAGTCAATATTGTTAAGGTCAGGGCTGCTACTCAGAGGGACCTGGACAGGATGAAGAAATGGGTTGCAAGGAACATTATGAAGTTCCGTAAGAGCAAGATATTGCATGTAGGATAGAATAACATCATGTAACACTACAGGCTGTGGTCCAACCATCTGTGAAGCAGCATCTAGGAAGCAACTCTGCAGAAAAGGACAGTGAGGGTCCTTGTGGATAAGAAGTTGACCATGAGCCAGCAACAGGTGCTTGCAGTGGAGGGCTGCATTAGGAAAAGAGTCACCAGCAGGTCAAGGGAAGTGATCCTTCCACTTTATTCAGGTCTTTTAAGACCACATCTGGAGTACTGTGACCTGTGCTTGGCTCTGCAGTGCAAGGTAGGTATTGATATACTGCAATGAGTCCAGCAGAGGTCATTAAGCTGGTCAAGGGCCTGGAGCACAGGCCACATGAGGCAAGTCTGAGGAAGCTGGATTTGTTTAGATTGGAGAAGAGAAGCTGAAGGGCAGACTTCACTGTTGTCTACAACTACTTGATCAGAAGATGATAGAGCTAGAGTCTTCTTGAAGGTGCATAGTGATAGGATGGGAGACAACAGGAGCAAGCTGCAATATGGGAGATTCCAAATAAATATTAGGGGAAAAAATATACCATGGGGGTGATTAAAAATTGGTGTAGGATTCCAGAGAGGTTGTGTGCTCTCCAACCTTGGAGATATTCAAAGTTGACTGAGCATAGTCCTGAACAATCTGATCTATTAGGTCTTTTTTGAGCAGGGGATTGGACAAGATGACCTTTGGAGGTCCTTCTCAGCCTAAGCTATGATTCTCGGTTTCTGAAAGTATCACTGAGGTTGCGAGGGAAAATTTAGAGCTCCTTATATACTGATTACCACACAGATGTGAATATTTCAAGCCAGAGGTATTCTTTATTTTAAAATCTTAAAAATGGTTATGAGGGGTTTTATCCTTTTTGGTAACAATTGTTCATAATCAGAATAAGTACAGACATTGAAAGCAACAGCCTGTGAGAGGGGTGGTTCTTCCTGGAAAAGCTTTGTCAGTTGTAGAGACAGCTAAAGGCTCCTCAGCCATGTAAGCAAATTGTTCTTAAGGCTAGAGAAACAAGACTGGACCAAGGTGCTCCTGATATGAAAAAGAGAGCAACATTAGAAACAGATACAAATGCAATGGAGTGAAGAGACCAAAAATTTGGAAATTTGCTGTCAGCAGAGGATGAGAAGGAAGAGACAGTGACAGTATCTGCTTGCTGTGCAATCTTCCACATTTTGCTCTTATGTTATTCCATGTGTGTCTTCAGTGTCATATGGGGACTGCTGAAAGTTAGGAATTGCAAAGTGCATGTTTCTACAGTAGAGTATCTTTTTCCTTGGAATGGGGTAATATTATTTTCTTTTAATTTTGCAAAGCCTTTTGGATTTTTTTTTCCAGGATGAAATGGTTACATTTACATTAAACACATGCAAACAGGTGAACAGGGTTTCTTTGTGAAGCAATTTAAAATTATGGTTACATGGCTTGCTTCCACAGGCTTTTTTGTTGTTGATGATGATATTTTTTCTTTTCTAAGGACAAAATGTCACTGTTCATTAGTTTGTAATTAAAAAACCACAGCTGACATCAATGGACCTCACTTGTCACTGCCTGTAATTTCAGTTGGCATGCATTTAGTTGATTTAGCACATGACTGTAGGTAGAAGGGAGCCTCAATAAGTTTACAGAAGAGTAAAATTAGTTGGTATGAATTTCAGACATCATAAAACATAATTTTTAAAATGCTGTTACCATGGCCAGCTCGTCTTTGTTCTCCCAAAGAATAATTCTTTATACAGCAATTCCAAGCCTTCATTCTGCAGCCATTGAACTATTTGGAGTTTTGCCTGCACAATGACATGAGATTAACTTGTTCTGTGAGTGGACAGCAATGATGCTCCATAGGACCTTCCCAGCAGTCCCCAAGGGCTCAGGGCTGAACACAAGAGTCTCTACAGTCAATGAATGTGACAGTCCCACCTCTGCGACCAGGTCCAGTGGGAGACACAGTGGGTCATGTTCTCTGTGGTTTCAACCTCCAACTCCAGTTGTTAAATTCAGAGTATCTGCTTTTTTGACAACGCATTTAATGTGGTTCTTACCACAGAATGAATTTATGTCACAAAAATATTTATAAAAATAGAGATTTTAAAAATGGTTTTGGCCATTATTTTCTTACTACAGCTTGAGGTGTTACTCACAAGAGGATGAACAGGAATCAGTTGTGTGTTCTACAACTGACATTCCTAGTGGTCTCTTTGCATGCTCATTATAACTTGAGGCAAAATATTCATTTATTATTATAGACCAGGTGTGCAAGATCCAGTTAAAATAGCAACGTATCAATAGATGACTGAAAATAAATTGTCTTCCACATTTTCCATTGAATCTGTAAATGCCTTTAAATGCAAGAGATTTTCAGATGACCAAAATTGTATTATATACATATTAAGAAATATATACAATCTTCCATAGATTTTTACTCATTGTGAAATTCCCAGACTTATGCAGTTCTTTAAAAATACAGTTGGGAGATAAAAATAATCATCTTTTATCTAAATGTGTTCTTAGAGGAAGAAGTGGAGAGACAGAAGTGCATTTCTGCCCCTGAGAACGAGCCGGACAGAATTATTCTATTCAGCCAATAATTTGGTGTGAAAACCTGATCTCACTGAAGTCAACAGTAACGGGAATGAATCCTTAGTTTTAATTCTTCCTTGAGAGTGAAATGTTCGCTTGCATGGAGCGACAGGATAAAGCTAATGCATGGCTTCAGGCTCATTTAGACTTTACCACACCTCCACTTCCCCCTTTACTGCAATAGAATTTACAAGTGGTCTTCACCCATCTACATAAACTTTTTTTCTAATCAGAGTTCTATTGTAAGAACAATTCTAGAATACATTCATTTCTTTTAACAAACAGAAAGCACACTACTTTTTAATTATGATAAGATGCTTGAAAACACTCCAGATTTTCTGGAAACAGACTTTGTCCCTGAGGCCCTGGTTTTGCCTTCACCAGTTTCCTTGTGAAGAACACAAGGTCTAACTGACTTTCTTCCTCCGTTTTCTTAAAGTGTCTATATCTTATATGCTGGTATAAATATTTCTATATAAAAGAAATAATTTCCTCAAAGATGAATAAATCTGTACACAGCTGATATGTTCTTCCTGAGTAGTACACTTCCAAATCATGTTATAACAATATCACCTATCTTGATGGTCAGTTACATTTTAAATTGCACTTATATTTTTTTCTTCAAGTGTAAATTGAGGGAAAATTGAATTTGAATTGTAATAAGAGAGGGAAAAAATTAATGTAAGGCTTTTGATGTAGGTAGACAGATACATTACTATATGGAAAAATAAAATATTGCTACATAGATTTCACTGTGCAAGAGCTGCATTTAGTCATCTAAATTAATACAGATTTTATTAATTTAATTGATTTCCAGGTCAACTCAGATGCAATGCTTTGTAATAATACGTGGTATAAAAACTTACTTTAACAGACATGAGTTATTGTCCATACATCAGGACTCAGTAAGTAACAGTACCTGGCACACTAAATAGCTCCATCGGCTTTGCAGATACCATGCAGAGCAAGATCCCATTCAGGAAATGTTGTGGTGGTAGAATCCACACCTAATAATTTAGCACTCTTCCAAAAATTTTCCATCATTTTTGAGGAAGGATCAAATTTTGGAAAACTTCTTTCTTTGAACAATGCATTACTGTGTTCAAGTGCTGTGTTCATTCTGGGGGCCCCAGCATAAGAAAGGCATGGACCTGTTTGAGTGGGTCTGGAGGAAGGCCACGAAGATAGTCAGGGGCTGGAACACCTTTCCTTATGAGGACAGCTGGGAAAGCTAGCGTTTACCCTAGAGAAGAGAAGGCTCTGGGGAGGCCTTACAGCAGCCTTCCAGTACTTAAAGGCGACCTACAGAAGAGATAGGGAGGGATTTTTTATCAGGGAGTGTGGTGATAGCACAAGGGGTAATGGTTTTAAACTAAAAAAGGTAGATTTAGATTAGATATTAGGAAGAAATTCTTTATTCTGAGGGGGGTGAGACACTGAAACAGGTTCCTGCAGAAGTTGTGGATGCCCCCACCCTGGAAGTGTTTAAAGACAGGTTGCATGAGGCTTTGAGCAACCTGATCTAGTGGAAGGTGTCCCTGCCCATGACATTGGGATTGGAATTAGATGATCTTTAAAGGTCTTTTCCAACCCAAATTGTCCTATGATTCTATGTTTCTACTCTATTACTTGTGTGAGTTTAATTTAGGACAGTTGAGGATGTACCAGCACAAGGATTCTTAAAAGTGATCTTTAATGGACTTTATTTTTTAATGTGCAGAGATAATTTGTAAAATTACTTTATAAAAATTTTAAATCTTCTTCCCATGAGTAGGCAGTATGATAGCTTCTCACTTTTACGGCCAAGAAATTGGTAACAATGTTTAAATTGGTTTTATGGAGCTAAACCCATAATGGTAATTTGATCCAAATTCTGGACTCTGTTCTGACTCATGTCAGCAAGTGATAAACCAAAGTCAATCAATTTACTTCTAATACTAGTTCATCTACAAGTCAGGCAACAAATTTTCACTCTCAAGTCACAATTTTGAGTACTCATAGAAGTCAGAAAAAGCAGGATTGTCAATGAAGCAAACCTGATGTCCTTTCCTGCAAGTTTCCCAGACTCTTGAAACTCCTTATTTACTCTAGGGGAAGTTTCTCACGTAGGCATACATGTATATTAGTTCTGTGTTCAGTACCTTGGTGTGGAAGTCACGAGGAAAGATAAAAAATGTGTCAGACTTACAAAATTATGTTCCAAGTAGAACATATATATTAATGATTGCTACTTTTAGCTACAGTGTTTTTATTACCTTCCACTGGGTTAAATTTGTCCCATCTCCTTCTTAACCCTATTCACAAAGTTTTCAGCTTTCATCAGGCTGCTACTCTATGAGTCCTAGGGTACATGAAAGAACCTAGAAGCAGCATCACATTTGTTACTCTGCTGTACTTTACATAAATTTTTGGCAAGCAAATAAAACATTCAAAATACTGTGGTTCTTTGATGTTTTTTCTGGATGTATAGTGACATAAGGGTGATGCTAATAAGTCTTTATAGCTTCAGGAGCAGTATATTGGCTGTACAAATTGACATTACTACAGAAATATTTTTCATAGTAGCCAGGTCAGGAAACCCCAAGTGGAATGTAATAGCAACCTGAATTCCTCCTTTTCTTATTTCTGTACCTGACATGGATCTACCTCTCTCCTGAACAGCACTACAAAGAGTAATGTGCATTTCAGATCTAATGATAAAATAACCTAATTGTCTGCACACAGATCCCTAATCTGATTTAGCGATAATGCAAGCCACATTGCATAAATTACTATGATGCTGTGGGGTATAACCCAGGTTGTAATCTGATCTGTACAGTCTCTTACAATGTGTTACCTGAAAAAGAAGAAATCCAGTTTCAACTTGAGCTGAGTTCAAAAAGAAAATGGAAAATAATAATTTTATTTTATGAACTGTGCAAATATGAACTGTAGGTACATGTGATTGAGATGACCTATCTTTGCCTGAAATGTATCTACATGAGCTGCCTGATCTCTGTTACAGTCAATGAGGATACAGTCAGCAAGTTCTGTTGATCAGTTCCCCTGACCAATAAAGATACTTGTTTCAAGATAAAATTAATGATTTCCTAGAACTCCACAGACTATAGTGGGAATTTAGAAAATAAATCATGTGCAAACACCTACACTGGAGCTATCCCAAATTAGGCAAGGTAAATCCCAGTCTAGCTATGCAAAATGAGATGTCCAAACTAGTAATCAAAGCTCCTTCCAAAGTCAATGAAAGTAGATCAGCACCTCCACAAAGCAATTAACCTCATCCTTGGATGTGTCTCTATAAAAGGTGGAAGGAAACTTATCTCCACTACAGGCAACCTTGAAGGTTAGCTTAGATTAGACGCCAACAGTGGCTTTTGTTCAAGATTAGATGTAGACATGTGAAGCAAGTGTCTCAGCTACCATTGTAGTCAAAACAGCATCTTCTTTTGGTCTAGTGCTATTTGAGATCATCTAGGTTATCTTGCCTGGTGTCCAGTTGCCACTCCAGGTGATCACAGGTCATATGCCATAATTTCCAGCCTGTTGCAAATGTGTAACGTGTGCTAAAGTGCATCAAATGACATTAGATGTATATGTTTAGGTAAATAAACGTAACACAATGAAAATTCAATCCTCTCTGAAGGAATAATATTGTGTAAAGTAAATATGTAAGAAATCAACCATTTGTATTATGTTATCTACCTGAAAATTGACCACAGAAGATGAACAGAGTAAATACACTGTATTCCTTATCTCAGTGTATGTAAGTATGAAAAACCTGTGAGGAAAGGCTCTAATATTAGTATTTGCTTTTACACAAGCATTCTTCTCTCCAATTTACAAGTTTGGTTCAAACATACTACTACTGCCACCAGTATATGCACAGAAATGTGATTTGGCTTACATGTGGAAAACAGAGCATCTGCTTCACCCTCTTTGTTCAGAGAGAGGAGGGAGGAAAATATCACTCCGCAGCCTGGATGAGCTGCTGTGCCCATAGACAGGTACCATCACTACCTCTTTGAAGAAATGAATCCTGACCTTGTATAAAGAATGCAAAACTCCCACTGAAGCAAAACAATGCCTTATTCATATGTCTGGGAGCAGAATTCAGCTCTCAGGACTGAACTAGCTTGCAGTCATTTGCTGCTTTAATTCTGAAATACATTTTCAACTGATATCTTGTATAAATCATGAATTAAGAGCAATGTGCTTTATCAAGAAGACAGTATTCCAGTCACAAAGTGCCATACAAATGGAAAGCCCCCAAAAGTAAGCAAGAATGACCAGAACACTACAACTATATTCTTCAAGTTCTCCATGACAGACTCTTGCATTGACTATTACACATTTACAAGGTATCAGTTTTCATTTGGTCATTGTTGTTTAAAGCAGGAGAAGGCTTGCTCTTCTGACCATCAGTTCCTCCTTTGGATGTGTCCTGGAAGAAAAGCCTTGGCATCCACAATGACATTAAAATTCGTTTGTATTCATTCCGAAAATTCTGGTTAAGAAGTCCGTATATTATTGCATTAAGGCAGCTGTTGAAATAGGCCATGAAGTAGCTTATAATGAATAACCATTCGGGAACTTTTGGTGCCATTTCCATAGGATCAATGGCTACAGCCAGTCCAATGAAGTTTAGAGGTGCCCAGCAAAAGGCAAAAATCACAAAAACCACGAACATGGTGAGAAAGTTTCTGAAGTCACTTGGCTTCAGTCTTGGCTTTGTTTCTGACTTGACTCGTCTTCTAACTTGAAGCACTAAAACCCAAATTCGAAGGTAGCAGAAGCTCACAATGGTGATGGGGATGATGAAGTGAATTACCACAACAGCTATTGTATAGTAGGAGTTTGCAGTCTGAACAAACGTGCATGAATAGATGCGTGGATCATACTTCAAAGAGCCAACAAAAAAATTTGGCACAGTTGCAATTACTGTTAATACCCAGACTAAGGAGACGTACAGCATTGTGTTCCAACAGCTGTACACTTTGTCATAGGCAAAACTATGACATATATAGCAATATCGGTTTATTGCAATTGCAGTGATGTTGAAAATAGAGCCTATTACACTTAGTCCCATCACAAAGCCACTCACTTTACAGTGCATTTCACCCAAAGTCCATCCGTTGTGGAAAATAGCTAAGAGCACCAGTGGATATGGATACAAGGCCACCACCAGATCAGCCAAAGCCAGGCTCACCACAAATGCATTACCTGGGGAAAAAGAAAAATACATAGACATAAGTCTGAAAGCAAGCATAGTTGTGAACAAGAAGAAAGTCTGAAATGTATTTTGAATATCTGCAATGCTAAATTATTGGTGATATCAGGAAGCAGCAGGTACATAGGACCAACAGGTCTGCATGGGAAATAATTTTACAGTTCAGCTTAGAACACCACAGAAATACCTGCAGCAACATGATCTTTCAAATCTGTTGGTGACTTGATTATACCCTCCTTTCTATTTTAATCTTTAATAAACATAACCATCAGCAAGCCATTACATAAGCATGTGTTGAGTTGTTTCAATGTAGCTAACTCCACACGTGGATTGAATAAAGTGAAAAAGAAAAAGAAGTCCAAGAGAAAAAAGTGCCAGGTAGGCAGGCTATTACGGCTTTCTAACCTATCACTGGAATACAACAGGCTCTATGGGTATCAAGGGAAGGGATATTAGGTCTGTAGGGATTAGAAGGATGAGTTGGTGTATGTCTAGATTGCTACAAAATAGTCTGTAGTACAGATATTTTCTGCATGATTGGCTTACACATATTGCATTTTTTTCCCCACTGGATTGACTGAGAAAGAGTGAATTGCCTTCACCACCCTCTGTAGAAAGGCATATTGAATTATACAAAGGAAAAATACATGAATGCAAGAGAAAGTATTCAAATTAAGAACATTTTCTTCATTGAAAGGGTTGTCAAGCATTGGAACGGGCTGCTCAGGGAAGTGGTGGAGTCCCCATCCCTGGAGGTATTTAAAAGACAGGCAGACGAGGTGCTTAGGGACATGGTGTAGTGGTGGGATGGCAGGGTTAGGTTAACGATTGGACTTGATGATATTAAAGGTCTTTTCCAACCTAAATGATTCTGATTCCATGAAATTCATGGGAGGAGCCTTCATATCCTTTTCTGAAGATGATGTTTGAAGAAGTTTTAGTGATGTGGTTGAGACTTACTGTCTCTCTTTAGATAGTGTCCTTTTCATCAGTTTGAAATTTCTGGACATTATATCTAAGGATAGTTTAATAAAATAGTGAGATAGTAAACCATATTCCTGAAAACTGAGATCCTTACCATGGTAATTAGTGCCTTCCTCGCTTTTTAAGAAAAATGTAAAATCATTCTGTAGGAACCCCCCAGGAGAAAAAAACAGAGGTACTAACTTTAGATTCTTGGCATTTAAGTAGCATAAAACACATTTCTGGTTTGCATACTCACTTTTTTTGCTTTAAGTCCTTTGCAGCATGAACAGATGTGCAAAAGACCCAAGTAGCCTTTAAAATCGTGTGTGGAACATAATTATTTTTTGAAAAGAGCAATCATGCTTAATCCTACAAATTCTGAGCTTTCTAGCCCTCTTCTAGGAAAGTAGTTCTCCGTTTAATGTTAATCACAGAAATAACCTATAGGATTAAACTCTTTGCTTCATCTGCTGTGTATCTGTACCTTGCTTAAGCTGAATTAAGGAATGGCGAGGTCTTTCTGCCAAGGGAAGACCATGCTTATCAGAATTTGCACAACAGCTAGTGAACTTAATAGAAAACAGGATTATTCATCTGTAGCTACAGAAATATGGCTCATCTCAAGAGTGGTGTACAACTTATTTTACATGGTTCCTTGTTACATGTTTAGCAGCCTGTCCCATGCTCTCTTTGTGCTTCAAAGGCCACACAAGCATTCTCATAGCTACAGCTCACTGTAAGGCAATTCCGTGCTATTTGTCTTAGAAGTAGGTTGTGAAACCAATAGCACTTTTGTTTTTTGTGTCCTCCAAGTCACAGTCACTCCCTGCTGTAGGGTTGAGGGGTTCTATTTGAGTATGTCATTGGACCTGCACAAGGAGACATTTTCTGTTGGCTTTATATGTGCTATGCTGAATACAATTCAGTAATGTCATGCTGTTGTGAAAAGGCAAACATAATTTTAGATGCATAATCAGAAGTCTTTGAAACCACATAAAGTAATTTTTCTGTCTTACTCAGGATTGCTAAGGCATTAGAAAAATATCTTCAGTTAGGGGCTTTGCAGCACAAGAAAGAAGTATACCCTAGTTAGAGCTAATCTGGAGCAAGGCAAATATCTACTAGTTTTATGATCTGTGAGGAAAGACTGAAGAAAGTAGGGACAGGATTGAGTGGGATATGATAACCTCAAATAAGTGAAGCAGGAAGGATATAATCCATTCCCATGACTGTGGCGAAACTAAACAAGCTTCAATCACAACAAAGAAGTTTCAGATTAGACATCGAGAAAAACATTTTAATGGCAAGAAGGAAGTGCTGGAACATCTTGCTTTGAGTCTGCCACTGGAGGTTGAAGAAAAAGTTAAATAAATATTTGTCAGTACTGGACTGAATAAAGATCATACTTGTTTTGAGCATAGGACAGGAGATTATTTTGAAGGCCTTTTCTAACCACATGATAAATAGGATAAAATAGAATCATAGAATCATAGAATTATTTAGGTTGGAAAAGACCTTTAAGATCATCAAGTCCAACCATTGCCCTAACACTGCCATTCCACCACTAAACCATGTCCCTAAGCACTTCGTCTGCCCAGCTTTTAAATACCTCCAGGGACGGGGACTCCACCACTTCCCTGGGAGCCCGTTCCAATGCCTGACAACCCTTTCAGTGAAAAATTTTTTCCTAATGTCCAACCTAAACTTCCCCTGGCACAGATTGAGGCCATTTCCTCTTCTCCTATCCCTTGTTACTTGGGAGAAGAGGCCGACCCCCACCTCACTACCCCCTCCTGTCAGGCAGCTGTAGAGGGCGATCAGGTCTCCCCTCAGCCTCCTCTTCTCCAGACTAAACAACCCCAGTTCCCTCAGCCGCTCCTCGTAAGACTTGTGTTCCAGACCCCTCACCAGCTTTGTTGCTCTCCTCTGGACATGTTCCAGCAACGCAACGTCTTTCCTGTAGTGAGGGGCCCAAAACTGAACACAGTATTCGAGGTGCGGCCTCACCAGCACTGAGTACAGGGGCACGATCACTGCCCTGCTCCTGCTGGCCACACCACTCCTGATACAAGCCAGGATGCCATTGGCCTTCTTGGCCACCTGGGCACACTGCTGGCTCATATTCAGCCGGCTGTCAACCAGTACCCCCAGGTCCTTTTCTGCCAGGCAGCTTTCCAGCCACTCTTCCCCGAGCCTGTAGCGCTGCATGGGGTTGTTGTGACTGAAGACAAGACTAACAAAGGAGCAGGGGCATCTTTATCAGAAAGTATTTACATTATGGCAACAATAATTTCTCTTATGTTTTTTCATCACTGTATCTGACATTAGAAGATAGAGAAGTCAGGAGAAAGAAAGAAAGAACTACTTCTTTCTCTTTTAGAATGCCTTTTGGAGAAAGATAGCTTTTAGGGCAGGCTGTATGTTAAGATTATTCTAATCTCTAAGGCCTCCCAGCATCAGTTTATACCTAAAATGTAATTGTTCAGTTAAAATCAAGTGGGCATTCAGTTCTTTCAATCATATTTGGAAATTTGCTGTAAAGTACATTTGGCAAGAGAATTTCAAAATTATGTGTGTCATTTAGGATTTCTTGAAAATTCCAGCTGCAATGAATAAGGACAGTTAGCAATGAACTTCTCAAAACCATAATATACCACTTTACAACACAGAAGAAAAATGGTGCAATTCTATACAGGCCTCAAGTGATTTGTCACTTTTATGGCTGTTTACAGGGTTGGATGTTCACACTGTGCACTGAAAAGTAAGGTCCAATGCTTTTTCTTTCTATCTGGCAAACTGCAGGATGAAGTTTAATATTATAATACTGCAGTGAATAATCTACAAAAGTAGAGAGAAAGTTTTCTAAGTCATAAAAAATACATAATCAACATTCTGAGAAATCAAAGAGCTTAGATATCTTTTAAGCATTTGGAGAAAGTAAATGCTCCTTGATACACCTAAGACATAGCATTTGGAGTGGCTATAATTACATTCATAAGATAACCAAAGAGGTAACTTTTTGCTATCTGTAACAAAATAGAAACCACAGAATGCTCATCTCGTTGGAATTATTATCATTATTTCCATAATTTACTCAGTGGACTTTGTTCCTAGATTTCAGTTTCATCAGACAGAAAATTATATTAATTTATAAGAAACACATTTGATCACTGGAATGGAAGGACCCCTTAATTACAAGCAGTAGGTACTAAAAGCCAAATAGCTAGCCAGTGACTCAAAAAGATGCATGTCTGTGATGTTTTAAACATTGATTTTGGGGTTTATAGAAAAGAAAATAAGTTCTAATATTGACTTTGGGTGCAATGGAATGAGATTGATATTTCATGAAGCATTCTCGCATATTGTTTTTTTCACCCCAATGAATAGGAAAAAGGAGACTTTCACACCTTCTTGCAATCTTGATGTGACTTGATATTGTAGGAATTTAATCACAGAACAAACCTTTTATTAAGATCAACATTTCTAAGGGCTAGGCATCTGCCTTCTGAAAAGACAATTGAGTTCTAACGTCTCTACCAAAACCAGAAGCAATTGCAATCAACAACCATTTTTTAAAGGTTTTGCTTCTTTCTTTGGTTTCAAACTGGCTAAAATAATTAATCATGGTGGTTTATTTTTTTCAGATGGTATTTTGTTTGTTACACGCTTGTTTAAAAAGTTGCTATACATTGCATACAGGCATCACCCTCTTAGTTCTGTTTCCCCCTGGCTGCAGTCATGTTGATCCTTGTGTACTCTTCTGCATCCATTACCCTTGTCGTCTTTAGCATACAAAGGCCTAGCTTCAAGACAGGAATATTGTTTCTACACAGCCTATTGTGCAGACTGTTGCATTTTTCTCTGCCCCTCCTCTCCTACTGTCAACTTGGGCCACTGTGTAGCAACAAATGTAAGGCGTAGGGACAGGCAAGGCAGAAAATGAATTAATATGACTATAATGTATTGGCAGATTTTTTTTAAATACCAAGGATCAATGACTCAGGATACTTATTTTATTCTTCCATTTCCATATTTTAACCTTAAGGGAAAACTCAGAATTACTCTTGCAGATTTCTTACTTTATTGTGTCTTCAGCTGGAATGTAAGTAGGAAAGGTCTTTGTTTGGGCTTAAGACTTTAAAACTACTCCAGTAATCAGTACTGTTTATAATTAAATAGCTTTTGATACTGGCTGAGAATGATAAGAACTAGAGTTTTTCTATGATACCACTCTGAAAACTACCTGTAGGTATTTATCTGTACTAAAGGAAGAGGAGCAAGATCTTGACTTTAATGAATTAAACAAGAGTCCTATCATTCTGTAAAATTAAGCCAATCATTCCTCTGCAGAGTTCACAGTAATAGACATCCTTAAGAAGTTTGACTGACAGACTGCCTGTCCATACATGCTAGGCATTTCTCTAGTGCCAGCTCACTCTTCAGTCCCCTTTTCTATTCCTCTGCCAGACTCCTGTAGCTCCTGTACTCAAAATGAACTTGAATAAAGAGAGTTCTGGAAGGCTTCCAATAGCTTCCGTGTTGTAGATGATGTATAAAGACAGAATCTGGGTTCAATGACTAGACAGCCTTATAGTCAAAGACACAAGATACAACTTCAGAGGTGCATGGTGTCATCCATTCTGTAAGTTAGTTTTATATAAACACTAAGCATGCAAAATGGTTTTTTTCTCTAGATTTTAAAATGTTCACAAAATACACAAGGTGAGTCTAACCTTTTCGTTCTTTCTTGTAAGCCATTAAAGGAAAAAAAAGAAGTTTTACAGGTTTGATCATAATTCCAAATTTCTGCAAGTGATATGCTGCTTGCATAAAAAATCCTTCATTATCTGTGACATGACCGCTGTCTAATAAAGGTAACCTTGATCCTGATACTAGGTTTGGTATGGAAGTTGCTGGTGGCTTATAATTTTTGTCCCTGACTACCAGCAATTTGTGGAAACAAAACATTATTTTTATAGTTTTAATGTTATTGTCTTTAATTATATTATATTATATTATATTATATTATATTATATTAGTGTAAATGATCTGCCTTTTAGGCCTCTTTAATGACTGCTGAAGTTAATGGGAGAATTGCCATAGACTTAGAGACATTAATCAGATGTAAGAAAATAAAGACCTCTTATTAACAAGAATGTGAAATACTGAAAGCATTTCATCCATATAACAAGAACAACAACAATGAAAAAAATTAGACACTTGATTTATATTTGGATGTAAAAGACCAAAAATCAAATCCCTTTCATAGTTCCTACAACTTTTAGAAGACCAGGTGTTACCTTCAGACAAAGAGAAATGCCAGTCTGTTAATCCCAAGGTGTGTTAGGAAGGTTTCACTACAGCAAGAGGCTTATTGGATCTATTGCGTGAGTCCAGACCAACATGGAGATTGAAGAGGCATATATAACAGCCTGAAGAAAGCAATCAGTCCTTCAGTCAAGAAGACTGTGCCTCTTTAATCTCCTTTTGTCTATACTTACTTATTAGTAATAGAAACTGTGCAGCTCTGATGAAGCATAGTGTTGAACTTTCCTGTGCAATATCACCTTTTCATAACCAGGCTTAAATATAATTTCCAGGCTCCAGACCCTACTGAATCCTCATTAAAGTGAGTCTCAAGGTCTGGACCAGATAAAACAGGAGCATACTCAACTAAGAGCAAATTGGTATAAAATTGATTTCTAATAAAATTGACGTCTATGTCACTCCCAGCTGTATAAGAATATCCCAGAGACTGAAACTAAGGACCAATCTGCTCAGCCAAACCATTTAAGCAGCAGATTATTCTAAGTGCTAGCCTGAGTGCAAACCTGAGCAAGGTATGAGTGTTTTTCCAGCTCACATTTCATGATTTTGGCAAAACAGATGATTACTGTGACAGAACTGGTCCCACTCCTGGATCTTCTTCATTATATGTATGTCCATGTACATGTGGATACTTACTACTTATTCAGCTGATTATCTTTCCCAAAAATTGGCTTAGTTTTGGCATATTTTATGGAAGAATTACATAATAAAGTAGAAGGTTATACTTTTAGAGCCAGGACTTCTGCTGAACTTCCAGGTGGTGGCTTTTAAATGAAAGCCCTGGCCACCTTATTGCTGGTTCTTGATGCTTCCAGTGGTAACTACATTTTCTAACCTATCATATTTTCCACTGGGCTTCAGTTCCTATAATTCATGCAGCTCATTTCAGGCTTGTTTGTGGGGGTTCTTCTTAAGGTTTGCTCTTTAATGTGGAAAGAAAAATATGACTCTGGAGGTACTGAATAACTGGCACCAGGTAGGCAAGCAGGACTAAAGACTGGGTAGGTTTGTTTTTCTCTTTCCAGAGTAGCGCAGTGAGTATGGCTCAAATCGCATGCAGGAAGACGTCAGCTGCTCCTGGAGAAAGGCTGATGCTTCTTACTTCCTCGGTACTAATCTTTGTCTTTAGTTTTGACTTCTCTGATAAGTATTTCTTTTAGAGTATTTAAGCTTTTGCAGATCTTTATTTGTTTTCAGAAAACGTATGCTCTATGAAACTGTTTAAAATATTTAGTGAATATAATTATCGTATGGTACACATAAAGAAAACTCTCTACCATCACTGGGAGTAGAATCATAGAATCATTTAAGTTGGAAAGGACCTCCAAGATCAACTGTCAACCTAGCACTGCCAAGTCAACCACTAAACCCTAAGCACCACATCTACAAGTCTTTTAAATACCTCCATGGGTGGACTTGACCACTTCCCTGGGCAGCCTGTTCCAGTGCTTGACAAACCCTTATGTGAAGAAATTTCCCTAATATCCAATCTAAACCTCCCCTGGAACAACCTGAGGCCATTTCCTCTTGTCCTATCCCTTGTTACTTGGGAGAAGAGACCGACCCCCACCTCACTACCCCCTCCTGTCAGGCAGCTATAGAGGGCGATCAGGTCTCCCCTCAGACTCCTTTACTCCAGGCTGAACAGCCCCAGCTCCCCCACCCGCTCCCTATCAGCCTTGTACTCCTCCTGGCCACACTATTCCTGATACAAGCCAGGATGCCATTGGCCTTCTTGGCCACCTGGGCACACTGCTGGCTCATATTCAGCCGGCTGTCAACCAGTACCCCCAGGTCCTTTTCTGCCAGGCAGCTCTCCAGCCACTCTTCCCCAAGCCTGTGGCATTGCACAGGGTTGTCGTGACACAAGTGCAGGACCGGGTACTTGTTGAACCTCATACAATTGGCCACAGCCCATCAAACCAGCCTGTCTAGATCCCTCTGTAGAGCCTTCCTTAACCTCAGGCAGATCAACACTTCCACCCAACTTAGTGTTGTCTACAAACTTACTGAGGGTGCACCTAATCCCCTTGACCAGGTCATTGATAAAGATATAAAACAATACCGGCCCCAATCCTGAGCCCTTTGTCACTATGTTTCCCCCCGCATCCAACAAAAGATTGAGATTCTCCTTAGCCCTCCTTTTGTTGCTAATATATTTATAGAAACATTTTATTGTCTTTTATGGCAGTAGCCAGATTAAGTTCTAGCTGGGTTTTGGCCCTTCTAATTTTCTCCCTGTGTAACCTCACGACATCCTTGTAGTCCCTCTGAGTAGTGTGCCCCCTTCTTCCAAAGGTCATAAACTCTTTTTTTTCCCTGAGTTCCAGCCAAATCTCTCTGTTCAGCCAGGCTGGTCATCTTCCCCACTGGCTCATCTTTTGGCACATGGGGATGGCCTGCTCCTGTGCCTCCAGGATTTCCTTCTTGAAGAGAGTCCGGCCTTCCTGGACAGGAAGCCCTTCAGGACTCCACTATATGCAGAGCAGAGGAGAATATTTACTGTGGCAGTTATCCTTTTATTGTGCAACTACCCAAAGGCTTTGGGAGAACTTTCTGTTCAGAAAAATCCAGGACTAGACATCCTGAAAATTAGGCGCCTGTGTTTCCACAGGGAAGTATGGAATCCAGACTAAGTAGGGTTTAAACCTTAGTCATCTACTTTCTGGATGGAAGCACTACGCTGTTATACAGAAGATGAGAAGAGGAGCTTTTCATTTTAAGATTAAGCAATAGAAACACCCACTGTGGGATAGCTTAGTGGAGAATGTACACCCCTTTTCAAGCTGTGCTGCAATGCAAAGAATGCAGGGTACTCAGGAATAGAAGCTCTGCATGTAAAAAGGAGCTTGAGATTGTGATTGTGCTTCATGACTTGCAGACTGCTGGACTGGACAGACTTGTGTTCTTAGCCCTACATCTGCAAGTGTGAATTGGTGCTGGAAGCTACATTTGCAGGAGCTGAATTTTAGGCTTATAAGCTGTAGCTCTCAAGTGTCAACATAGTTTTTGCTGAAAAGAGGCACCTAAGTTGCATTTGTTGATTAATATGTTTTTCAGATAATGATTTTGGCATGCTTGGCAGCTAGGTATGAATATAACCCAGTGAGAAAAGCCTCCGGTTTTACCGTGTGCTCGGGCTTCTTCTCCCTGTGGTTAAATATGGGAGCGTCAGTACTTACTGTGAGTTTGCTGCCATGAGTTTCATAATAGACTGCAGGTGCAAGAAAAATATTTCTAGTGCTGTGCTGTTAAAAACCTAGTAAAGGCTTGAGATTTGTAACTCCTAGGAGTGTGATTTTGCTCGCCTGTGGCTTCCTCTGGTGCCAGTAGGGACAGTGGTGACTCTCTATTGCCACCTAGTGCACCAGCCACAACAGAGACAATACATCGCACCCTCTTAGCAGGGCAGATGGTGAAAGCAAGTGGTTGGTTCTTCCAGAAAAAAAGTCTGATCACTAATCAGAGAGTACGTTTGTGGCATGATAAATACTTTTCTGGGCTTCTGATACTCCTGCTACTAGATGTTTTCAGAAAGAAAATGGGAAGCAGAGGAGGCAAGACAGGCTCTTCTAGAGAATTGCCTATTGCCTAGCGGTTAGGACACTTCCATGGTAGAAGAGCCTTTCTTTGGAAAAGGACTCAAGACTACATCTCCCATAGTTGCAAGTCAGTGCCCTACTAACCAGCCCTTCTGCTCTTCTGGGGTTAGCCTGCTTGTCTCTTTCCAGGTTATGTTCAAGAATTTCACCCTAGAACCAGAACACACAGGTTATCACTTAAACTGTAAGAGCTTTTCATCAGTCTGTCTCAAAGCAGGAAACAAATTTTTAAAAACTCTTCTCATGATTGGGAAACTGAGATAGAGAGGTTCAGGGACAATCCCAAGACACAGATTGGGAAGAATGCTCAAGGTTCATGAGCCTTGCCTTCTGTATTAGATAATGCCACCTCTAGTAGGTATACCTTGGAAAAAATATGACAGCACCTGCCCAGTTAACTGCTCAAAAATGTCACTGTAGTGGCATACTGGTGCTGAGGGGTGGAGCCAACAGAAGAACTAGGCCTGTTAAGCAAAGCTAGTGGGATTCAAAGCAAACAAAAGGGCATAGTTGCTGCAATAGGTAGTAAACCTGTGGGAGTCCTCCACAGATATTGCCGATCCAAAATTTCACCTGTATTCAAGGGAAGGCTGGAAAAGTACTTGAAAGAGACATCAGTTGAAGGTTACTAAACAGACAGAACATACTAGGTTCAGGAAATCCTCTGAGCTGGAAGGAAGAACAAGTTGAGAGAATACAGGAGAAATATCATGTAGGGTTGTTCTGTTCTCTTTTTTTTCCTGAGTGCCTGCTTGTGTCTGCTAATGCCTACAATTAAAGACAGAGCATGAGGCTAGCTATGCCCTTGGCCTGTACCATTACAAACGCCTTTATTATGATGACAGTAGGTTTCAGTGACACCATTCAGAAGCACAGCTCCTTCTCAGGCTCTCCTGTTGTGGATCTGAGTGATAGGATACAACATTCTCATTCAGGTCCTTGCCAGCCACTCCTCTACGCAACCAGCCCAGTTTTGTTGACAAAATGTTTGAGGAGGCAATAACCTTGTTCTGCATGTGTAGCTACCTTAATTTTGCAGCATGCTCAGGGATGAAGAGACCTTATCCCACTGCCCTCGCACTAAAGTCAGGATCTTGCCATCTAGTCTAGGATGGCGAAAGGCCCCTGTTGTTGCTGAGAGAATATCTCTATCCAATGTACTATTGTTTTTCATGCAGGGAAGGAAGCTGAGATGTACTCTGAGTGCTTACTACCGTGGGCACCACTGACAGCCCCGCTTCAAAACCTCCAGTTGCTGGGCACAGTCACTGGATAACAACAAAACCAGACTGTTTTTTCACTAATTCATGAAAGAAGTCGTGTTTCCTGTATCTGACAGTACATATCAGTTTAATTTTCTTCACTTGAAGTAATCACAGCTGTTGATTGCTTCAACCAAGGAAGAATGGGAAACCTACACGAACAACTACAAGTATGAAAACTTATTTACTGCTGACAAAGGGGCTAATATGAAAAGCTGTAAAACACAAGGGTGCAATCTAGTCAGATCCTATAAATAGTTGGACAACCTATTATTGTAAATAACGTATTTTTCTTTCAGTCTCCCAACACTATATTGCATTTCACAGAAAAAAAAAAGTGAAATATGTAGCATTTTGTAGGATGCTATTTTTTTTTAAAAAAAGTAGAAAACCTAAAACTATAAAACTATAAAAGACTGGAGTGTGGAAGCAAACAAAGTAAGGACAACTCACTGCTAAAAAATCTGGACAAAACTTTATTGTGTCCTGGCAGATATTGATTTATGTTGTGTGAAAGGCTAGCTCATCTTCTATTACCTTCACTATTACCTTCTATTACCTTCACCTTTGCTACTGTAATTAGCCTGAATTTGTGTCAAAGGAAATTATGTTGGTTTTTTTCTCTCTTACAGCAACAAAACAGTGTGCAGGTCCTTAGAATAACTTATCTTCCACCTTCTTTTAGAAAGGAGGGCAGGAAATTGAAGAATGAAAATAATTTTGTGCAAACATGAAAAACATGCTTTGTGTTGTTAAGCTGGTTGGTTTGGTTTTTTGTTTGTTTTATTTTTTTTTTTTAATATTCACAAGCAGACTAGTTTAATTTAAAAAAAAACAACAAACCCCAACTAACCCCAGAATATAAAATAATTCTGTTTTGATACATAAGGTTCAAGATATAACAGAACATATTAAAAATATTCAGCAGATATATTCTGTAAAATGGGGTCTGATACCCTGCAGTAAATATAGAATATGGGAACATCTAGTATGGGGAACATTTAGGTTGACAAATTGCCAATGCTTCTACCATTCTCTGGAGTCCCTTCATTGTGATCTTTTTTTCTCTTCTCTTGTTTTCTATTTTGCCAAGGAAGAAAATAGATGTCATTGATGAAAATGGCCATTATAACTTTTCAGTGAGGAAAAGTCTTACCCTTTTTGTTCTGAGCTTTTGGAAGGCCTCATCACTGTACATGCATAGGGAGATGAATGTCTTCGGAAGCTGTTGTCAGTCTGTGCCATCTGCTTCTTTTGGAAACAAGGTCTTAAAGCAAAGTACACTGATATGATTCATCTCATAATGATACTCATAGGTTTGTAAACAGCATGTAAACAGATGAGTAAATAAAATGCTTTTACAGAAAATGATGGTGTGTTCTGTTCTAAAGCATTGTCTGGTTTGTGTTTCAACTTAATACGAAGTGTGTAATGATAATTTCCTGAATTAAGGTCTTTTCTGAAAGCCTGTAAAAGCCTTGGAAAATGACTAGACAAAAACTCTGTTCTGGCTGGGCCTATCAGTCATGATATCAGTGAGATAGTTAAATGAATGGTGATAGGCATAGACATATAACCACAAAGTCATTTATGTTGGAATGGATCTCTGGAGATCACCTAGTCCAAGCCTCCTGTTTGAAGAGGGGTCAACTATAGCAGGTTGTTCAAGGCCATGTCCAGTCAGGTTTTGACTATCTCCAGCCATGGAGACTCAACAGACTCTCTGGGTGACCTGTTCTAGTAAGGAATGGGTATACAGGTTATTTACTGTTTTCACTAGGGAATAGGGTAGAAGATGCTGTTGATTTTGTACTAGGTGAGGGCTCTACTTGATCTACTAAATAGCAAAGGGTATCTAAGATTGTACCTACTACTATGTAGGTAGAGAAAAGATGGTGTCATAAACAGTGAGCTTGAGTTGCTTGGTCAGAAGAACAGGTCCTAGTGCAGATTAGAGTAGGTGGGGCTTTGTTTTGTTTATGCTTGTGTCTTCAGATTCCTTGTGGCAGCAGAATATGAACAGTTGCTGTCTGAGCCAAACAGAGAATCGGGACCAACAAACATTTACAGGCCTGGGGGATGGAAGGTGGAATGTGGTGAGGGCTGCACAGAAAGAGGGAAGAGGCACCAGATCAGAGCAAAAATATCGTTGAGAGCCAATTCCCACTGGCTTTAGCAAGGCCAGAATTTCCCTCCTTATCTAGATACTCAAATACTCGTTTCAGCTTACCCAGGTTGCAGAATCCATTTCCACATGCTACTTTGATGATCTTTGAGTACTGTAAACTGCAACTATCTGTTCAGACTAACTCCTTGTGGGAGTCCTAGCTGTAACCCAAATGAGCAACCTGGTGGCCCGTGGTCCAGAAACAGTAGTGGGTGACTTCCATCTGTGTGAAGTACTGAGTCACGCCTCTTTTACTGGGTAAATACACCTGCAACTTGGGACAAACCAATGTCATTTTTACTAAATCAGGCCCAAATGGTAATCACTTTTATTACATGAGAATGTTGTGTTTGAAAGTCATGTACTTCACTATTTTGTTTGCTCTTTATAAGCAGACCAGATATTCTTGCTTCTTGTTTAATGAGGAAGCTGACTGTATAGCAAGTTTTATAACCTTTATGGTCCTAGCCTACCAGGTGTTTCATAAGAGTGATGAAGATGATTATATTGTTTTGAGACTAAAGGTATAAAAATTATAGGATATCAAATCAGTTAATTTTTGCTCAACTTTGAAGCAACAAATGTCCAGTGCTGAAATTAGCCTGGATTGTCTAGTTAATTTTTCAAACCTGGGACCATCATCATAGGTAAAATATTTTAAACTATTTCAACCCGCTTATCAGTAGTTCATTTTTTTTCTAGGCAAATCACTATAGTTAAACCATCTTTTTACAAGACCTGCTTCAACATCTGATTAACATTTTACACATTTTGCTTCTAGTGACTGCAACATAAAGTGTAAAAAAAGAAAATAATATCTTGCTTAACATCAAAACTGATTCAGAAAACAATCTGTTGTCCATGGGCTCGAACCCCACCTTTGAATCTAAACCCAATTATTTTTAGTCACTTTAGAGGTCTCACAGATAGGCTTTATGTCCATGAGTAGAACTGCTCTATATTTCCACAGCCACTTTCTACCACTATATTTTATGCCAATAAATAGCCTGGAATATGCCAGTGTACTACCTGACTTTTGCCAGGGGACTCTGTGAATTTTAAATTTTCTTTCTATCATGACCTCTAATGTAACAAGACAAAGGCATATGAGTATACCAGCCACTTATTAATCAAATAATTGTTGCATTATCTAAGAAGTAGGCCTTTCTATTTAACTGAAAGTTCTTTATATATAGCATTTTCTGTAAGGTGACTGTGTGGATGTAATTAAAAGTGTGAGAAGGTATGCTGCTTTTTTTTCTCTTTCAGAAAATTATTTTTACATTTCAGTTAAGAGTTGGACCTACTGACGCAGAACATTCATGGAATTTTACCTCCCAGCTGCTTTCAGTACCACTGTACGTTGCAAATACAGAGTTCTGCCAACACAAACTGCTATCTTCCTATTACTTATCAAAAGGCTATCCTTTGCTTAACAGATGACATGCAACCAAAGGCACTAGTACTGCTGCAAACATATTTCCGTCTTCACTTTCTTTTCCTGTTTGGTCTTTTCCAAACTGGAGCAATAAAGGAATGGAAAATTAGTGGCAGTAAACAATAAAAGACCACATCGAAGACACAGGAAATTTACCACCTTTAAACATATGTGCACTTGAAAAAAAAAGCAAGGTATTCAGAAATCAGGGATCTCAGAAGTCAGCATGAGTCAAAGCCTACCTATACATCGGTAAGCCAGTGCTGTTAATAGAGTTCTGTCAATTATGTCAAATGAAAATCTTTCCACCAGTACTTAGGTTAAAATACAAGTTGTTCACAGCCAATTATGTTGTCATTCTGGAGACTTACAGAATCACCATGTCACAGACTCTTTTAGGTTGGAAGGGACCTCTTGAGATCATCTAGTCCAACCCTTCCTGCTCAAGCAGGGTCAGTGAGAGCAGGTTGCCCAGGACTGTGTCCAGTTGGGTTTTCAACATCTCCAGACTCCACAACCTCTCTGGGCAACCTGTTCCGGCATTTAACCACCCACACAGTGAAAAAATTTTGATGTGTTCTGATGGAATGGTTTTAATTTGTACCCGTTACCTCTTGTCTTCTCAGTGGCCCTACTAAGAAAAGCCTGGCTGCCTCTCACTCCCTCCCACCAGGTATATATATATACAAATTGAGAAGATCCCCCCGAGCTTTCTCTTCTCCAGGCTGAACTGTCACAGCTCTCTCAGCCTCTCCTCATATATGAGAAGTTCCAAGCCCCTAATCACCTTATTGGCTCTGTAGTGGACTTCACTCCAGTAAGCCTATATCTTTCTTGCACTGGGGAGCCCAGAACTGGACACAGCACTCCAGGTATGGCTTTATCACTGTTGACAGGAAGGATCACCTTTCTCAGCTTGCTCTGATGCAGCCCAGGAGGCTGTTAGCCTTCTTTGCTGCAAGGGTGCATTGCTAGCTCATGATCAGCTTCTTGTCCACAAGGACCCCCAGGTCCTTTTCCCACAAGCTGCTTTTCAGCTGGGTGGCCCCAGCATATACTGGTGCATGGGGTTGTTCCTCTCCAGGTATAGGACTTCACACTTTGTTGAACTTCATGAAGTTCCTGTCAGCCCATTTCTCCAGCCTGTCCCCATCCCTCTGAATGGCAGCATGACCTTCCGCCATATTAGTCACTCCTCACAGTCTTGTATCGTCTGTGAACTTGCTGAGGGTACACTCCGTTGCATCATCCAGGTCATTAATGAAGAAGTTAAACAGTATTGTTCCCAGTACTGACCCCTGAGGCACACTGCTAGTGGCTTGCCCTCCTACTGGGCTTTGTGCCACGGATCACAACCCTCTGGGCCCAGTCATTCAACCAGTTTTCAATCCACCTCACTGACAACTTATCTAACCCCTACTTTATCAGCTAGTCTATGAGGATGCTAGGGGAGACAGTGTCAAAAGCTTTACTAAAGTCAAGGTGTACAACATTCAGTGCTGTCCCCTCATCTACCAAGCTCATGTCCTTGTTAGGACAAGGGGTAATGGTTTTAAACTAAATCGGGGTAGGTTTAGGCTAGATATAAGGAAAAAATTCTTTACAATGAGGGTGGTAAACCACTGGAACAGGTTGCCCAGAGAGGTAGTGGAGGCCCCATCCCTGGAAACATTCAAGGCCAGGTTGGATGGGGCTCTGAGCAACCTGATCTAGTTGGCGGTGTCCCTGCTGACTGCAGGGGGGTTGGACTCGATGACCTCTAGTGGTCCCTTCCAACCCAAAACATTCTATGATTCTATGATCACGTCATTGTAGAAGGCTATCAGATTGGTTAAGCATGGTTTTCCATTTGTAAATCCATGCTGACTGCTACCAATCACCTTCTTATCCTTCATGATTTTGGAAATGGTTTCCAGGTTTAGTTACCCCATCAACTATTCATTACTTACTAATGAATCATATGCAGAAATGCTTCTTAGAGCATCCTGCAATTTTATTGACTGCTTGTCTTCCAACTAATTAAGTCAAATTTTGCTTAGGTTATGATGCAATTAATCTAAAAAGCAATAGCCGAGAATGAGACACTAATTGGAAACATGTCACATATTCTAACAGGCTGAGGCTACCCACAGACCTGTAATCATGTTTTGGAAATAAATTGTATATGAAATTTCTGGAAGTGTTGTGGAAGGCATTTCAATGCTTCAGATAAGTTATTTTGGCCTCAGTGGTACTGGCAATGTTTGGGTGTAAAAGAAGGAATATGTAGCTGCATCTCTTAGGTTTTCCAAAGTACTTTGCAGATTATTTTTATTTCATGAATGAGGCACAGGGGATCTGAAAGAGCATAGCATTTTACTCAGAACAGAGTGCATGATCAGCTTTGGTGGAGATTTGAATAGTATAGTTAGCTGGTTTAGTGTAGTTACCAGTTAGTTACCTCGTTAGTTACCTGTTTTAGTGTAATTACCAGTGTAGTTACCAGTTTTATCTGGTAGTTAGCTACACTTTAATAGCGTAGCTAGCTGGTGCCTGTAGGAAAGCTTCAGGAAAGGTCATCTCTGCTTCAAAATGTACATAAGTATTCCTTGTGTAAAGCAATTCACATCTCCTTTCTATGAATTCTAAGTGTAGATAATGGAATTAAGCAATTTTGCACATAGGTGTGAAGTGGGGTCTGCTTCTGAACAGCTTGATGCCCAGTAAGTTCCTTGGTTTGTGAACACTTTGGGAGATCTGCTATTTTAATTTCATGCTTATGTAGAAGTAACGGCATGCTGACTCTTTCTGCCTATCATCTCTGTATTCAGCACAGCGTGTAACATGCACCATTCTTAGCAGCTCTTGGATATGTGAAGGATGCATTCCTTAAGCCAGAACTCAATGGATTAGGCTAAAAATGCCCTCAGCAATGAGTTTCTTCACTTCGGTGCAGTAGCAGTTACTGTGTAAGTTTACTACATCAGAAGGGGTTTGCTGAGGTGCTTATAGGAAAATAGAGGAATTAATTTTTACCTGAGAGGCTAAAAAGGATGGCCCTCTATTTTTAAAGGATGACATGGAAGAAAGTATAAAGGTGTGCTGAAGTTGCATGCTGTCTTGAGTTTGCAGACCAGAAGGTTTGTCTGAGCGAAGATGGGAATTCGAGCTAAGGTGTTGTGTGAAACTTCTCCTTTGCAGCAATCCAAAGATTAAACCCAGTGCATTCCAGTGAGTAATTCTTGATTTCAAATGAGTTTTCTGGAATGCTCAGTCTCTTGAATACAGATTCCCAAGAGTCTTAAGAACCATAAGTTGTAGTTCACAGAAAGGAGGGATGGGATAGCTCCCAGTTGGCATATAGTGAGTACGCCACCTGCATGTCTTTACTTGACTTGAAATGAAGCATGTTTTAATATAACATACTTTTAGTTGTCAGAAGAGAAGCTGAATAGAGCTGTCTACTTCTAAGAACATCTTTAAAAAGCCCTAAAGACTACAATGCTGAGGAACTTCACTGTGGGCAGGATCTGCACAGCATGAGTAGCTTGAATAGACACTTTTTTTTTTTTACAACTATGCAGATAATATTCAGTAAGTAGATTATTTTTACTTGAATGAAAAGTAGGAAATAAAAATACCTAGACTGATTAGATTACACGTATTCATAGGTGACAGCCATCTGACATAAGGTCCTTTTCCCTGTTTGAACTCAAATGAAATGCTGTGTATATACTGAGGTAATTGGAAAAAATTGCACTGGCTTTAGTATGAGAGGACACTGAGAATTTCAGGCAGGATTTGAGCAAATCTTAGAGACATGAGGATGTCATTTATAGATCCCTGTCTTTTTTGAAGTGGTATATTTTACAATTTGATTCTAGCTCTGAACTTGTAATTAATTAACATAATTATATTTACAAGGCTGATGTATTAAACAGATATTTTTCCTGCTAGTCAGACTGCTAGGTCCAGTGGCTGTAAGTGGTATTTTCTGACAACTATTGTTGTCCTCATTGTGCAAACATGGCAATCTAATCTAAATCAACAGATGAACAGATGTTGTTCTATAGCAGAAAGATGACAATATTTGTGGAAGTGTCATGCAATATCATTATAATCTTCATATAGTTATTTAAACATTAAAAATGTGCCAAGTCCATAAAAAGCAGCTGAAAAAAAACAGTAACTTTGTGAGAAAGGTTACGTTTTTTCTTCAGACATAATTTAAGCAGCATTTATTAAAGTGTAATCAAATATCTCTATAATTAATAAATAATTTTAAAAGAATCCCAGCGATCAAGATCCTAGTCATTTGATGAATGTGTTTAGGCTGTTGTTACCTGTTGTCATGTCAAGACATGACTATCCCATATGCAGCTGAAATGTCAGGAAAACATTGGCTCTGTGATATAGCTCAGTCCTTAGCAGTACTGAGACCAAAAGTAAACCAGAAGATTCCAAAGCAGCTGCTGTTGTTAAAGAGGACAATGGATTGTATTTTAGACATATTTCAGTTAGCTTTTTCTGTCAGGAAATCTGTTTCATGCCCATATCAAGGTGGGAGTTTGAAAACCAGAACAACCACTGTCCTGGTTTCAGCTGAGATAGAGCCAGAGAACCAACCCATGTCAGTATCAGTTGCCCCTATACACAAGAAAATCAGCTCCTTTAGTAAGGGATGAACATGAACCAGGGCCACAACGACAACAGGAGGAAGAGGCTGAACCCATAAATGAGATGGTAACCACCCAATCCCCATCCCTGAGTGAGCTGCAACATATGTGAAAAGATTTCAGCTGTCGTCCAAGTAAGCACATTGTCACCTGGCTGCTCTGACACTGGGATAGCGGGGCCAGTAGTCTGGAACTAGAAAGTAGGGAAGCCAAGCAGCTGGGATCCCTTTCTAGGGAAGGGGGCATTGACAAAGCAATTAGAAATGGGGCACAAGCCCTCAGCCTCTGGAGGCGACTCCTGTCAGGTGTGAAGGAAAGGTATCCCTTCAAGGAAGATGTTAACTGTTACCCAGGCAAGTAGACCACCATGGAGAGAGGTATCCAGTACCTGAGGAAATTAGCCATGCTGGAGGTGATTTATGGTGACCTGAACAATGATGAGTTATCCAAAGATCCAGATGAAGTCAGGTGCACATAACCCATGTGGCAGAAGTTTTTACAGAGTGCACCATTGTTGCATGCAAACTCATTGGCAGTGATGACCTGGAAAGATGGAGAGGAACAGATAGTGGATGAATTGGTGGGCCAACTCCAGCAGTACGAAGAAAGTCTCTCTTCCTCCCTACGGCCCTGCATCTCAGCTTTGGAAAAATTGTCCTGGGAGGTCCAGGAACTCAAAGACGATATGTCCTACTCCCCACCCATATGGACCAGTATCTCTGCTATTAGGACTAAGGGTACTTCTACTCAAAAAAGAGGATATATAGAAGCTACACACCAGGGGCCACCCTGTGGTTTTCGATGTGTGACCACGGAAAGGACATGAGGAACTGGGATGGAAAATCTACCTCAATCCTAGAGGTACAGGTACACAAGTTGTGAGGAAAAACAGTCACAAAAGTGTGTCCTTCCAGGAAAATTGTTGCTCCAGTTTGCAGCAAGCAGTTCCCCAGACAGAGTAGAATGGCTGATTTTACTTCTGATGTTAAAGGGACTTTGGATTCACATGTACAAGAAGTGAGTAACAAATGTTATGACCAAGAATAGAGGGGCCCTGCCTCCAGCCAGGTGGAGGAAAGGGACAACAGGGTTTATTGGACTGTGTGGATTCGATGGCCTGGAACATCAGACCCACAGGAGTATAAACCTCTAGCGAACACCAGTGCACAGTGCACTCTAATGCCATCAAGCTATACAGGGGCAGAACCCATCTGTATTTCTGGAGTGACAGGGGGACCCCAACAGATAACTCTCTTGGAGGCCGAAGTGAGCCTAACCGGGAATGAGTGGCAAAAGCACCACATTGTGACCGGCCCAGATGCTCCATGCATCCTTGGTATAGACTATCTCAGCAGACGGTATTTCAAGGAGCCAAAGGGGTACCACTGGGATTTTGTTATAGCTGCCTTGGAGATGGAGGAAATTAAGCAGCTATCCACCTTGTCTTGTCTCTCAAAGGACCCTTCTGTTGTGGGGTTGCTGAGGGTCAAAGAACAACAAGTGCCGATTGCCACCACAGCAGTGCACAGGTGGCAATATCCCACCAACCAAGACTCCCTGATTCCCATGCATAAGCTGATTCGCCAACTGGAGAGCCAAGGAGTGATCAGCAAGACTCGCTCACCCTTTAACACTCCCATATGGCCAGTGAGAAAGTCTAATGGAGAGTGGAGACTGACAGCAGACTATCATGGCCTGAATGAAGACACGCTACTGCTGAGTGCTGTCGTGCCAGACACGCTAGGACTTCAGTATGAGGTGGAGTCAAAGGCAGCCAAGTGGCATGCCACAACTGATATTGCTAATGCATTTTTCTCAATCCCTTTGGCAGCGAAGTGCAGGCCACAGTTTGCTTTCACGTGGAGGGCCGTCCAGTACATCTGGAATTCACTGCCCCGGGGGTGGAATTACAGCCCTACCATTTGCCATGTACTAAATGAACTTGATTAACATCTTGTAGGGGTGTCCCATAGAGTAAGGGAATTATATCTGTGTGTATATATCAAAAGATAGGAAAGGTGGTGGTGATTAATTGGGATGTATTGGAATGGATAAGACCTGAGCATGCTGTAGATGGTATAGAATAAGGGGTGGATATTGTCCTTGTTTCAGCTGGGATAGTTAGTTTTCTTTCTAGTAGCTGGCATAGTGCTGTGTTTTGGATTTAATATGAGAAGAATGCTGATAACACACTGATGTTTTTGTTGTTAAGCAGTGCTTACACCAGTCAAGTACTTTTCAGCTTCTCAAGCCCTGCCAGTGAGAAGCTGGGTGGGGGCGCAGCCAGTACAACTGCCCAAAGGGATGTTCCATACCATATGACATCATGCTCAGTACATAAACTGGGGGGAGTCGGCTGGGGGGTGCTGACCACTGCTCAGTAACTGGCTGAGCATTGGTCAGCGGGTGATGAGCAATTGCATTTTGCGTATTCATCTATCATTATTATTATTATTATTATATTCCCTTCCTTTAATGTCCTACTAAACTGTCTTTATCTTAACCCACATTTTTTACCTTTTTTTCCCCCCAATTCTCTCCCCCATCCCACTACGGGGTGGGTAGTGAGCAAGCAGCTGTGTGGTGTTTAGCTGCCTGCTAACCACAACGACCTCTCAGATTGATTTTTAGGAAGATGAAAATTACCATAGCATTTCTTCCTTTCTGCAAAGGAAAAAATGTGTTTTGTTTTATCAGCTCAGGATAACATAGCTGTTTTCATGTGCATTTTGAGAGCAAGGCAACGTACTTGACAGTCTATGTCAAGGTACCAAGACGTGCTTGTAAAGGATAACATAAGAAGCTAAAATCTGGAGGATATCTGAAGATACTGGTACACAGAATAGGTCTGAATTGGAGTGGGAGTAAAATTTAGAGGCAGAGAACAGGTTATCATTGATTTAATGAGATGAATGTAGTCTCCTCTAACATCCTCAATAGAATGGCTCAAGTCACCTGGTTAATTTATATCTGCTAAGAATAGTTGAAAAAATTAGTCTTTTAAAATGAGCTGTCCTGGCTCTCTGTGAGTAGATTTTGTCTCTTAGCTCTTTGGCTGATTGTGTTGAAGAGCACCATGAAGTCCTGAATTGCTTCTGCTGGTCCATCCAAGAATAGAGCTTTACTGCAGAGAGGTCATGCCTCATGCAGTTGGTGAGTCTTGCAAAGAAAACACCATTCCAGAATCCAGGAGATAGCTGGCAGCAAAGGGAGTGCTGCTAAGACACATAGGAATTGCCATTCTACAGCTGCCAAGAGGTCCTTCGAATTATCTGTCTCTGAGGGTTATGTCTGCATTGGTTATTTCAGGGAGATAAAAGGAAACTTATTCATACCCTGAGTTGAAAAAAAAACCACCTGTGTGACTGTGTTAGACTTGGACCTATGGAGAGCCGGGGTATGGTGTTGCAGGCAAAGCATTACACTAACACCACCCTTTGGTTTTCCTTTTGTTCAGAATATGGGTAAAGTGGACTTGCGCCAAATGAAATACATAATGTAAATATACCCTTAGATTCTTCTGTTGCATGTTCAAGAAAACCCTTGTGTTTCTCCAGTTCAACTAAATGTTTGTATTTCTATTTTCTCTAAACATAAGCACACCAATAGCTCATTCACCAAGTGGAATAGAACTATTCTATTCTAAAGTAGCGTCTTGGAGCTGATCTTGGCGATATACTTCCTATTCGCTTATCAATAAATCAATCACTTCCTCTACAGGATAAAAGAAAATTATATTTTAGAGCTATCAACCAAAAAGGTATTGCCAGGTGCTTCAAAGGAGGATACAAATTACCCTACATCTGTAGAATAACCTGCCTGAGATTACAATTTTACCCTAACCCTTAGTTGCTAGAATTTGGTTTATACCTGCCATTCCATACTTTCTCCAATTTTTGGTAGCATTAGCCATTATGACTTTGAACACTAAAACTATTCACAGAATAGCCAGTAGTTCTTTAAATTTACCAAATTAATGACTTCATTGTTTGCTTAGAATTTGAGAAAGTGACTTCCATTTTAGTATTCTCCATTACCAGATTATGCTGAATGTGACCTTGGTGTTGTGTCATGATTCTCTAGATGATAAAAAAAGATGATTCTAGTTCATCTTATCTAAGGCTACCCATTATTTTATATACAGTGTCATATAAAGCCGACTCCTATTGCTTTTGAAGAAACTGTTTATCTCCTCAGGATTCCCTGTAATGCAGACTGATACACAAGTTATCTTTCTCCTTTACAATGTTTCTGTACTCCTGAATGCTTCTTTAATCCCTTTCAGTCAATAATTTCCTTCAAACTTTCTATTTCCAAAATATTTTAAAAATTCTATATTCTTTGGATTTCTTGTCAACTAGAACATTCTTAGGTCTCTGATTTTCACTTTTCCCAAATTTCCTTGCAACGTTTACTTCCTTTCACTGAAGGATACTCCTTTGTTAAAGTCATTTTCCTAATTTGCAAATGAACAATACTGGCTTTTCACTTTGCTCTTCTACTTTTGGAATAATTTACACATTAACAAAATTTAAAGTTATTTTTTTCAGCTGGTTACTGTTTGAACCAAGTCTCATTGAAAAGAGGATGGAATTGGTGCCCAACTTATTCTGTTTCCTCTCCAAGAAGAGAATAGAATTGTAATTAGAAGTAGGAGATGAGTCATGGGCACATGACTGAATAACTCTAGAAGTGATGTAGAAAGACTTGGAGTATTGATAATTTGTAGGTATTCTCTGAGAAGAGGTTTCATATCTACATAGACAGACTTAATCCAAGCATATGGGATACCAGCTTGCAATCAAAGCTGGCAGAATGAATAAAAAGAACTTGAAACGAGAGATGGCAAGAAAGCCTGAGAAGGAATCATATAGTTTCTTCATTTAACACCCAGGGCAGGGGGAATTTTGGCTTCAGAAAGGTGGCAGCAACAAATATAGAAAATAGGAGCTCAAAGACTGAGGAGTTGAACTGGAGTGGGAATAAGAAAAGCACTAGAGTCAGTAAAAGAATGCCAGGAACATATGCAACAAAATAGAGGATCCAAAACCAGTGAGAAATTAAAATAAAACTTATGGAAATGATTCTGCTAGAATGGAATTGCACTAATGATCAGCAAAGAGAAATATTAATTGAAAGGTGTATAGTCTTTATAAAAGGAAAAAAGGGGAAAAAAAAGAAAAAAAAAGAGAAGGGATGATATCCTTGTAAAAGCCAAAATTACATTGAGGAAGACCTGTGAAGACAATGGGCAGGGAAGGATGCAGAAACCTGCAGTAGGATGAAATCACCTCTGGTTTAGCAGGGAAATATTACTGGAAAGAATTTAACAATGGGATACTGCAGCTCCTCATATGTAAAGGAGATAATAAACACTAAAGGCTGTTGAGTTCTGGACATACACCTTTTTTCTTCAATAGAGAGTGTATTTGCCAATGTACCCTGGCCTTTATTTCGATAAAGAACAAAGACATCCCTGAAGAATCTGTCATAGAAAATAAGGTTGTATTGAAAGCAGATGAGATTATTTTATTTAAAATAAATGGAAGAGTAAACAAAACAGACATAACTAAGAAGGGATCTTACACATTTTGATAAATAAAAGAAGCTAATTAAGAAAGTGAAGTCAGCTGTACTGAGGAGCTTAGGGACTTTAGTATGGAGGAAGCTTGGCATTTCTTAGTATTAAAGATACAAAAATATTCTCTGGAACTTGCATCCAAAAGAGGGGGGGGAAAAAAGTTTGAGATCTAGCTGGAGGAAAAGTTGTGTCAGCAAGGATACCAGCAGCAAGAAATGAGGCTAGAAGGAACACGAAAAGTTATGTCCACCAAAGAAAACTGCTAAGGAAACCAAAAATGGATAAAATTGGAACTGGCAAAACCCTAAACTTAATCAGCTTCGTAAAGACTTCTAAAAGGAATAAAATGTTCTTTCACGATATTAGCAAAAGGAAAAAGGAAAGAGAAGTTACTGGGGGAAAGGGAATCTGGAAATCAAAAAACAGCTGCTGGTCTGAAAGAAAGATTTCGCTACAGTTTTTTATAAGGACAACAAGGGTGGGCTTGGGGGCAAGATAGGCTCGCAGGTGAGGAAGTAACATATCTACAATAAAGCAAAAATGTCAGAGTAATCAAATACACTTGATAGCAGGATTTTTGTAACACCTGTAATCTCAGAGATGGTGTCATAAATTCTGAAAGGGCAGAGTGCTACGTGTGGGAGCTGTAAAAAGGGGCTGAATGTGTTCTCTGGTCCTCACTTCCAGTAGGGGAGTGCTGATTTCTCTCAGGCTGTGGCACAGAGCTTGGCTCCCACAAGCATCCTGAAGAGCAGTTTTGCCATGACTTGCCTACACCTGTGGTGCTCCCACACTTTAGTGCCCATTTCCTCCACCCTTGCTATGGTGCTGGCACAACTGCTGTTTCTTTTTGCAGGAATGGTCCTAGCAATTAAGCCAGAAAAACAACTAGTCAGGGAGTAATGAGAAAAAAAAAACAGCGTTTGCCATCCCAGGAAGATCCATTTGTTCACCACAGAGTATGTGCTAACATGGCACTTGTATTTAAGGCTGTGGATCAACTGCAAGGGAAGAATGAATCAAGAGATCTTTGGGCTTCTCAACCTCATCCTACTTTTAGGCAAGGCTGCAGAACCAAATTTGGAAGGAAAGGAAAATTAAAGGTGCAGGTAAAGACAAATGGAATAAAATTCAATGTGAGCTTATACAAAGTGGCTGTACCAACTAATCTGATCATCTTTATTTAATAAAAGCTGGACTTGGACTTTCTGTACCTGGGAGGTTGCTCTAAACTGATCTAGCCTTGGAAGCACATATGCTGGGGTACCACACACAGTCTGTTGCTACCACTGCCTGGATGGCGATGAAAGAAAACTGTTGGACCAGAGGGAGATAACCTACATTGAACTAATTTCATCTGATTCAGAAGTATTATGCCACAGAACACAAAGAGAACTAATGAAATTTTGTGATAACAAAAAGTCAAGAGCCCACATTGATACAGGGAAACGTCAAGATCTTTTTTTCTTTGAGGACGAGAAGAGTGGAAAGTGGATAGAGTATAAAAGTATGAGGTATGAGGTCAGGTACTGAAGGAATAATAATTGCGTGGACTGAAAAGACAGAAGAAAAAGAAGAGCTGCATTAGCAAGTGACTGCACCAAGAAGAGTCATCTATATGATGCTATCACATAAAAGAGAAATGTGGCTCCGAGGCGTATTAGGTCTGTTCTGGGTAAGGATGTAACAGAATAGAATGTTAATAATATTTGCTTGATGGTATTGGTGGTACTTCACCTGCATTGCTGTGAACAGTTCAGTTTTCTCCTGTTCAAGAAAGATTAATTCAGCTGGGATAGGTGAACTTAAAGGCCTAAAATAATCAGGGAAATGAAGAGCCTCGTTAATTAGAAGAAACTAAAAGCATGTTTACCATGGAAAAACAAAGGCTGAGATCTTTATTGTGTTTATTCTCCACTAATATGGCACAAGAGTTCTCACCAGGTAGAGAAATGAGCCATCCAAGTTAAATGACAACTACAGTTTTACAAACAAAAATATCCACTGTAATTAGCAACTAATAAGCACAAAGTTAAAATAAAAAAAAATGTTTGAACCATAGTATTATTACAAAGAGATAGAAGAGCTTTATTTTAAGTGAATGAATTTTTTAGTATTGGGCAGCTTCAAGGCTAGAGATCCTGAATGTGAGAGAGAATGTGAAGGCCAAACACACACACACACAGTTGCACAGCTAAGAAGTCCGTGGATACAGGGTTCAAGAAGTCAGGAGTACAAAAGTTCTGCTAAGCATGGGCCTAGCTGGAACCATAAAGAAAGGGATCTCATGTTCTTCTCATCAGAATATGTTCTCATCAGCATCACTGCTGTTATTAAAAGACAATTTTGCCAAGCAGTTTCAGGACCCAGGAAGCATACTGATTGGACATTTCAGTTGTATCGGGATTTTTTAGTTTTTTGGGTTTTTTTATGTCAGCCTTATTTGGATCAGTATGATCTCCTGTAGGACAGGCAGTGAGGAGGAGGAAAATTGTGCAAATTGAAAAATGGAACTTGACAAGTTACTGGAAGAAGTATTATGTGATGACTGAATTCATATGTTGATTTCTTCTCACCTACATTTAGGTGACTACACTGAGATAGTCCCTCTTGATTCTCTTTGTTTTTAGTGAAGAGAAATAAAACACTTTTATGGGCTGAATCATGTCATCCTAATGTAGATGTCAAAAATAAGTTAGATTAACTATGCCCTAAAAATGCTTATTTCTCTTCATTGATTATAAAGGGAGGCCAAGGGAATAAGTTCAGAAACAGATTATGTCCACTGTTGTCTTCTAAGAGATGAATTTCACCCCAGGAGAAAACTGTCCTCTATCCCAGTGGACAGGAGTAATAGGGGAGGAATAAAGGAGAGAAAGAGAACTGGTATGGACAAAGTTATGAAGAATAACAAAAAAAAAATATAAAAATGGAGAAACCATACCCTCAGCTACATTGCAGAGATATGAAGCTTACAAAAGGGAAACAGCATGGAAAAAAGAGTACAAGACTTGGTTATATTGCTGAACTTTTTTATTTAGTAGACAGGCAAGTACCAAAATTACAATTCTATGTGCAGGAATGTTTAATTTTGTATGGATGTACACATGAGAAGTATTGTCCATCTCTACAACCACACACACACTACATAGAACTAAACATGAAAATACACCCATGTTCTTACAGGTAAAAGAAACATGAATTTTGATTTAATTTGTGTTGCAACAGCACCTTGCCATTCAAATGGAAATCAGGGTCTCATAGTGCTGTGCTAGCTGTTATATATAGAAAGGAAAATAGTGGAGAGAGTGAAGAGGGTTGACACAATGCACTAAAAATATCACTTTCTGCTAATGTATTCTTTGGCAGTGCACCAAGGGGCCTTCTGCCAAATGTCAAAGGGTCCCAAGTCCTCACTCCTCTTTGAAATTATATTGAGTTAATGTGCCTAATTCTCACTTCTTGTTGATTTTATGCTGGCTTTAAGGCCCGTGAAACACAAATGGTTTGCTTTATCTCCCTCCTGCAGGAGATGCCTTGCCAGTTCCCACCTCCTGAAGTGCTTCCTACTGGGTTTTTACCGAGCTCATACTGCTATGGTTATAGCTATGGCTGTACAAATGTGTCCTGAAATTCTTAAAAGCGTCTAGTGTTTTTGATTGGCTTGATGCACCTTCGGGATACTTGGCCATCCAGCAGTGGTTGTTGAGCACATGTAAACTTTAGCACTTCAAAAGTTTGGCATTTTAAAAGCTGCCCTCAACTGGGCATGCTTAACTGAAGACATGCAAAATCGATAGTCGCTTTTGTAAATTCAGAACACATTTGACACTTCAAATAGAAAGACAGACTAATTAATTTTATTATTCCCATACTCAAAGTTTTATTTAATTGTGTAACATGTTAGACAAAGCTACTTCCCTCCCAAATTAGAAATGGCAAAAGCATTAATTTCTGTAAATTTAATCACTTTTAGAGATCAGAAGTAGCTCAGCCTCTCACAGAAAGACTGGGTGCAGTTATGTAAGAAGACAAGCATGTTGATTCATACCAATTATGCGTTACTTGGAAGAGCCTTCACAAATTTTCCCCTCCCCCTCCAAAAACAATTTTAAACATGGGAAAGAGGCTTCTGTATGCTATGAAACAATTTTTCTGTTGTAAGGCTGGCAAAATTCGCACTGTTTAAGGAGTGAATGAGCAATCTCTCAAAGCACCAATCTCACCCATTCTCCATTTCTCTCTTGCTCAGCATAATACTTACCAACAAAAAGGCTAACGGGTCATTTTGTTTCACTCCATTCTTGTGCCTCCTATCATATATAGCATTAAAATAGATTTGCTTCTGATCATGCTTTAATTTTAGGGACAGTGATGCATAATTATGTTGTTTGCATTTATCAGATTTCTCTGTAAAGCCTAGGACAGAATAGTGTTGATAAATCACAGAAATATGCTGAAGGCCTGCTTCACTTCCTGAAGAGAAGATTACTATTTGTACTGGAGAAGTGGGCAGAGCTGCTTAATTTATTCCTCATACACCTGTGGCTCATTTGAAGTCCCAAACTCTCATCCCTATCCAAGAAAGTCTCTCATTAGCTTCTTCAAAGAGAACTGAGTGTTCGTGGTGCTATAGCTCTTCTTTTTTTTTCCTTCAGTCATCAGGACCCCCTGTCTCTTGTCACAGCCATTCCACTACCTGCATCTTGCCTCTCTCTGACATCCCTTATTACAAGTCCATCTCCTTTCATGCCATTTTCCCTCACCATTTCACTTTCTACCACATCCGCTCCCCTTGCAAGTATGAACACGTTGTTTCTGGTTTGCTCAGAAAGGAAACCGGTAAGTCCACCTGCTTGTCCATCTTATTTCCTTGTTGGAGGCTAAAGGTTCCCAAGCACTGCCTTAGCTCTCCACCACCTCCCCATTCCCTCCAACATTCCACCCCACATCATTTGCAGTCCTCTTCCACTCTGCTCCCTCCTTAATAATTTTTCTTTGAAAATACCTCTGCGGACATTTACCAAACTATCCTCTTTCAACTTCATCCCCAAGAGCCATCTCTCCCTGATGGAAAACTAAAACCTGGCAATTTAAAAAGCATTTAACTTTATGAAGATGATGCAGAAGGGACTCCCTGCTATTCTTCTTCATGGTACTAATCAAAGATGAAGAGATCCTTGTGACAGGGTCAGTGACATCACATTAAGGATGATCCTAGAAGGAGATCAATTAGCCGGTATTTGAATTAGATAAGAAGACCGCGTCTTATTTCAACAGTCTTCCACAGTCTTAGGACGCCAGAGAGCACTTCGATCAGCATCTTCAAACTTACTCTTCCAGGCACCACTCTCTTCCAGTCCAACACCCCCGCCCCCCTCTGCCGCCGTTTGAAGGAATGAAACGGTGCAGAAGAGAGCC
>NW_009259797.1:136591-137162 GCF_000687185.1 Egretta garzetta
GGGAGGTACGGGAACCGGACAAGAAGTTGGCCGGGCAGCAAATCCGAGAAGCTGGTGCTAACTGCGGAGTTTTGTAGTTTTGAGACACGTGTAACCAGCCCAGCAAAGAAAAGAGAAAGCAAGTAAGTTCAGCAAATAAAACACGCAGAGCCTCGTTTTAGCACACACAACGAAAAAAAACAAAACAAAAACCCACAAACAAAACTACAGACGCGATTCAAGGAAAAACACCCCACTTTATTTGCTGCTTTCTGGTTGAGGGATATTCAGTGAGGAGACAAGAAGGCAGACAATTTCGTGGAAGACTGTTGCGAACTCCGATGAAGCCTCCGGAGCGCGGGCCGAGCCGCTTTCCCACGCCCGCACAGCACCGCGCCTCGTCCTCAGAAGTACTTAGGCGAGTTTTAAAGTTCCTCCTCTCCTCCTCCGGCCGTGTTGGGCGCGCTCGGCCTCCGGTATTTTAATCGGATGGCACCGATTCCCCTCACTGCGGCTCCCCAGAGACCACACCGCGCCTCGCTAAGAGCCGCTTGCTGACCCGCGCTCCCCCCGTCGGGGCTGGGGCAGGACG
>NW_009259797.1:138211-145264 GCF_000687185.1 Egretta garzetta
AAGAAAATAAAAGGTTAGAGCCGTGGGCTGGGATAAAGACAGTTTAATAAGAGAAAATAATGATAATAGTAATAATGAGAATGGTAACAGAACATACAGAATGTACAAAACTAATGATGCACCACGTAGTTGCTCACCACCCACCGACCGATGCCCAGCCCGTCCCGAGCCGCACGAGCCGCAATCACTCTCCCCGCGACCAACCGACCGACCAACCCCCCCCCGAGCATGACGATCTATGGTATGGAATAGCCCTTTGGTCAGTTTGGGTTAGCTGTGCTAGCTGTGCTGTACTCCCAGCTTGTTATGCACCTGGCTGAGCAGGAGAAGCTCAAAAAGTCCTTGAGTAGTCTGAGCACTACTTGGCAACAACTAAAAACATCAGTGAGTTATCAACATTCTTCTGGTACTAAATCCAAAACACAGCACTATGCTGGCTACTATGCAGAAAATTAACTCTATCCCAGCTGAAACCAGGACAGCTGGAAACCTCCTCCTTCCGTGGTGGGAAACGAAACGTGGTTTGGTTTGGTTTGGTTTGGTTTGGTTTATTCCCGAGGCTGGGTCCGTTGTATTCCCGGCAGTGCAAGGCAGGGAGCCCCCTTCCCCTCACCGCCTCCAGGCGCTCGGTGGGCCCAGACGGGTTTGTCTGATGCGTTCCTTCCTTTCAGCTGGGCTACAGATCTGAAGAGGTTTTACACTTACGATGCCGTGGCCTTGTGCTTCACGTTTGAACAAAACAGTCTGTCAGACCAAGACTAACACAACTGCAAAAGCCACGGACAGGAGATGCTCCAAACCAATGTCCACTTTGGAAAATGTGTGCATTTCAGAGGTTTTTCCTTTCAGAGCGGCAGGAGTAGACACCGCGACATCGATGGACTTCGCTCCGAAATTAAGTTTGAAACATACAGCTTCATTTGGGATTCCAAAGTGACGGGTGCCATAGGCTTATCTGCATTAAATGAATAAGATGCGTGCAACAAAGGAGGACAGACCCTGCGTGCCTCCGTGCCTGGCTTCCAGCACGGCTGGCATAGTTACTGGGTGCCACTGACAGTGTATCGGTGGGTTCACATAGCAGGGGCTGACAATTAGGGCTGCTCTCAGCAGGTGTAACTCAGAAGGGGGTTGTGTCCTACTTTGCATTGTTTTCCGGCCAGCCAGGCCACACTGGATTGTTGTCCTGCTTCCAGGTTTTGCCCCACTTCTGAGAATGATGCAGGAGCTACACCTGCAGAAGAGGTTACGGGGTAGCCGTAATCTTCCTCTTCATGTCTGTTCAATGCAGAGAAACGTATGCCCCACAGTCTTTCAAGACTTACATCTTGAGATAGGCTGCCTCATTGAGTTAATTTGGAAAAACGGGGCAAGTTTCTGTCCTTTCTCACAGCAAATAATTTATTATGACACATTGTTGCTTTGAGACTTATTTACACAAATGTATAATCAAAATACTACAAATTATTGTGTGGACTCCTTTCCAAGCTAGTTTATTGTTGTTCAATTTAAATGTATTCCTTATCAATTTTAGGTATACTAAAGTAGTCCTGGTTGGACTACACATAGTAGTGTGCATGTGGCTTTTTCACCAGTCTTACTTACACTGATTTAAAAAAGATAATGATGCCTCAGATGCTTTCTGTTTAATATAGGTGATATGTAAGGTATTGTGATCCTTTTCAAACTACAGATGAAGTTATCATGGCTTCATGGCTTGAACCCAAGAAGGACTGTCTTCTGAGAATTATCACTCCTGAATAGTTACTTCGCAGTTCTGCCCTAGGAAAGCTATAATTGCACACTTGAGAGAACAGGCTCGTTCCTGATGGAAGCAAAAGTTTGCTTGATTTTTCTTTCTCCAAAAGTTTAAAAGGGAGTTTATCCAAGGAAACACCTGTTTTCTGTATTCATCAGTGCAAAGAAGGATTTTTCTCCAGTGAATAATAATCTACCTTTAAGAAGAGCTTTTGCATGACAGTGTCTCCCTTTATCTACCACTGTTCCAATTTCCCTTTTCAGAAAGCTGGTATCCTCACAGCCCGTTATCTATGTACTACTCTAGTCTTATTGACTTATTATGGAAAACTTACAGATACTATCATTTATTTTCACGCCTCGTGCTCTTTCTGGGCATCTTTCCAGAGTCTGTATAAGTGCTTTTAGGAGAAATGTACCATTTTGTTGTCTGTTATTACTACAGGATTTATCTTTAACTGTTTGTCAAGAGCTTAAACTGTCCCTGAGCATAAAATGTGACTTTTCAAGGTAGGCTTTGCTGCTGGCATTCTCCGGGTTTGCAGTTCGTCCACACAAGAGGCACACTATATATTTTCCCCGCCACACGCAATTGTTATGTATCATCACTCATTTTGTTTTATAGCTCCCAGAAGTGTGCCAAGTGATTTAGAGAAAAAATAGAAAGCTATGGCCTGAACTTGCCCTGAAGTATAATCCTGCTATAAAATGTGAAATAAAATAAGTGTCGCTAGCTTTGTAACAACAGTCTGTCGTTTGTGGCTGTGCTGGCATTTGGCGGTAGGAGAACAGGTAGGTAGGAATCAGAATGGCAGCCTTTCTGCCTCGGCAACCTGTAAAGAGCAGGTTCTTCGTCTGATCTGAATTCTCACTCTCTTCATTTGTATCAGTTACATAGGTCTGAGTTATTATTTAGAGTTATCTGTAAAAGGATGGCATAAATCTTAATCTCATTTGCTTTTTAAAATGATTGATTTAACTGCATTAAACGACCTATGGATTTCCTTACTCAGCTTTTTAGTAGCCTTATTTAAAATTAACTAAATTATCTTTGAAAGCAAAACGCGTGTTTAAGCCTATTGATTGTTACGGTTGATATGAAATAACTCGCTGTTGCAGAAAGCACTCCAGCTCAAAGAAAGGGGTATATTCTTCACAGTTGGATTCTTAAGACCTTTTTATTTTTAAGTTTTGGGACATTTTCTTCTCATTCCATCTCTAGGAAAAGTAACTGTTCTGTGTTCCTTTCTGAAAGCAATCTAATTTTTCTAAGGCAAACTGTATTTGTGCTGCAGGATAAGACCAGGAATTGCCTGCATGGTGGAACAATCAAATATTCCATGCATTGCTCTGCTGCTGGAGGCTGTACTCTCTTTGTTTGCCTTTTTCTTTTTTTTTTTTGTCATTCTGAAGACAAATGGCTGCTTCCTAGAGAGGCATCCATGCCCTTTGTTTTCTGTGTTTTGTTGATTTGATTTTCCGGAGGGACTTACCTTTAATTGGTCACAGAAGTCAAAACTCATCATGAGCATGAATGAAATTTCAGGATGGAGGTTCCTACTGGTGCAATCTCTTGAATTTTGGGTATACCAATAGAATAGAAGAAGAGATTATGTCTCTTCTATGTTTGTTATGCCAGCACATATTTCTACAAGAAGCACAGATTTCTAGAAGAGCAAAGGGCGCTTAGAGCTAAAATGCACAGTCTCCCACTAGCGTTCCTACTTTTAACTGTCTCAGTTTGAGTTGACTCTTTTCACAGTCTACGCCATGGCAGAGGCTGGAGTTTGGATTCCTGTACCTCTTCCATTTCTATCCAATTTTTATTTTTTAAAATCTTTCTCTATATATGTTTGAGTCAACTTGAGCCCCAGTACTGTTTTTTCAATGAAAGCCTGTTTGCCTATCCCCTGGTGCCATGAACCTGTACAGAAAAGTTGCACCTCGTTTAATAAGGAAGAGTCTATCTTCTCTGCAGAAACAGAAGATCCACTAAGTAACACTTTCCAGTCTGAGTTTCATCTTTTCCCTGTGCAATGCCAATATTTTGAGGTAGACCTCAAAGCCTTAGTGGGGGAAGGGCTATTTTGTTGTTCATAATTTTCCAGCCCCTTTTTTCCTGCTGGAAATTGGCCATTAAATGAGATCTGTCATCTAATTCTCAATGATTTATTGGTATTTTAGCCACACTGAATTTCCATGGCACATAACAGAATCATTTTGCTGTGAACTGTCAATAAAGATAGTCACCTGGTTTTGAAACTTCAAATAAATAGGGCAAAACAAAGATGGGGAGTGGGAAGGGATTTAGGCTGGGTATATGTCAACCTAAGAGAGAGAGGGCTACCTGCTTCAGAAGGACAATGTACGTTCGTTGTACTGTCATCAGTGGATCGGTGTTGAAAGCAGGTGGAATAGGTAACCTTGTGCATGTCTCTCTGCCAAAACTAAAGAGGAGCTTTAATGACTAGCTTAGACCAGATACTTCAGTGTCAGGCCATTAAAGGTGACTCTCGCTTGATGAAGATTACTCCAAGCAGTCATAGCAGGGCTAAACTAAACCTCAGTCTACTGATTCGGCTTCAGTGTCAGCATTTCAAAGCCATCCAATTTCTAAACAGGATGGGCTTCAGTGTCAACATTTCAAAGCCATCCAATCTCCTATTCCACCCTCCCTATTCTTTAGTTTATGTAGACATATATATTTTCTATATTTTATATATATATATGTACTTTCTATACTGTACATACACACACACACTTTCTGTGTATACTTGTATACAAGCAACTCTTGCAATTCCACTCCTGGGACTGTTCTGCCAATTTGTGTTATGCTCTTCTAACATATAAGCACTAGGCTGGAATGGAAGAAACTGATTTTCATTCATGACCCAAACTATTGTTTGATCTTGCATTTTTCAGGGGTGAAAGGCTAATTCCATAATCCCCCATAACCCTTTGACTAATCCTTTTTAAGATGGAAAACAGAGCCAGAAGAAAATAATTGGTTTATATTACTGAAGGGAGCTACCACAATCCCGTGTTCATGTAGCATTCAGGTGCTGTTATCTCTGTCCCTCAGCTTGTTTTGCAAGAAGCTGCTGGTTTTGTACAGCTAGAAGGCCAAGAAGGGCTGGGGAGGGAGGCTTGCATGGGCAAGCAGGAGGTTCTGAAGTTCTAGTGGTGACTGTCCCACGGATTTGCCATGGCACTGGGGATAACTGACTTCATTTCTTCGTCTCTTTTGTGGCATTAAAATGAGGCTAAGGAAACTCTGTTATGTACTTCTTGGGAGGGAATTGAGCGTTAATTAGTTAACGATTGAAAATGTATTTAATATTGCTATCCAGCTCATTGTCTTTTGTTTAAGTTAATGCAAAGCAGTCATGCATGGCCTGAGCTGCATAAAAAAAACAGCCTGTAGGTCTCTGCCAATACCAGCAGTAAGACATGGTCTGCTTCACGGGGTTGACCCTGAGTTCGACATGTGCTGAAATTTGGAACCAAGGAATAATTGGGTTTGGTAAATCAAATGAGTTCACAACTTAAATACAATTTTTTTGTAAAGAAAGGGGTTGAGTTTCGTTCTTCACGACCAGTTTCCACCAGTGTTGTCCCAACAACAGCATGAACTGTGCTGTCTTGAGCTCTGTCATGGTGTCAAGGTGTCAGCTGAGATATGAGGTATGACTTGAGATCAGTCAGGTGGCTGACACAATATGCACAAGGCAGAGTTACAACTTCATTTTTCTCAAAGGAGTGGAAGTCTGGCTCTTTCTCTTATATCCAGCTACTGATTTTCACAAAACCTCTAGAAGCATAATAACCTCAGGGCTTGAGGCCATGACTCAAATCTGGTGGAATTTAGCAAAAGTTTAGAAGTTGTTGGGAGGGGCTAAGAACAGGACCGATGTGTTAATACAAGGCCAGATTATCCTAAGTCCCATTTCCATAGGAAGTTTAGGTTACAGTGGTCCAGTACTTAGGGTGTTTCTGTCTAGACTACCTGGTGCTGTATCCACTTGGTTCTTGTATGCCAGGGAAATAAGGTCTGGGGTCCCAGCTGGCAACTAAGCCCCGCCCAGCCACTTGCTCACTCCCCCCACAATGGGATAGGGGAGAGAATCAGAAGAATAAAAGTGAGAAAACTCATGGGTTGAGACAAAGACAGTTTAATAGGGAAAGCAAAAGCTGCTCACACAAGTAAAGAAAAGCAAGGAATTCATTCATTCGTTCCCATGGGCGGGCAGGTGCTCAGCCATCCCCAGGAAAGCAGGGCTCCATCACGTGTAACGGTGACTTGGGAAGACAAACGCCATCACTCCGATCATCCCCCCCTTCCTTCTTCTTCCCCCAGCTTTATATGCGGAGCATGATGCCATATGATCTGGAATAGCCCCTTGGCCAGTTGGGGTCAGCTGTCCTGGCTGTGCCCCCTCCCAGCTTCTTGTGCCCCTGGCAGAGCAGGAGAAGCTGAAAAGTCCTTGACTGGTCTAAGCACTGCTGAGCAACAACTGAACCATCAGTGAGTTATCAACATTCTTTTAGTACTGAATCCAAAACACAGCACTATGCCAGCTACTAGGAAGAAAATTAACTCTATCCCAGCCAAAACCAGGACAGTATCCACCCCTTATTCTATATCATTTACATCATGCTTAGGTCCTACCCTTATAATACATTCCAATTTATCACCACCACTTTCCCCATGTTTTGATATATACACACACAGATATCATTCCCTTAGTCTACGGGCCATCCCTTTAAAATGTCGGTTAGGTTTGTTTAGTCCATGACTTTGGGCTCCATCTGTCGTAACAGCCTTTCAGGGCAGGAGAGGTGGTGTGTGGTGTGGAATTGTTGCATGCTGAAGCCAGTTCTGGTTCCATCACTGCTGCGCTTGCTCAGTTTCATAAAAATTCATTCTTCCTTAATCTGGGTGATTCTTGCTGTAATACCATTGATATGACATATAGCAATCATAAAAATGATGACATACATTATTATACAGCAATTAATATCATACAATTCAGTTCATTGGCTTTTTTCACCCAAAATCAAATCCCTTTGAGGTACACATTGGACTTCCCCATCCTTCCGCATCACCCACCAAGTGGAGCCAGGTCCTTGAACAAAAGCAATCCCACGGATGGATTTGCCTTTACCTCAGGCAGGAGTAACACAGACTGTCTTCCCCAGCATATTTTTTACATGCACTGCAGGGACTTTATCCCCTTCTACAGTACGTATGAGGTTTGATTGGGCAGGGCCAGCTCGGTTGGCAGATCCTCTAGT
>NW_009259797.1:146192-146881 GCF_000687185.1 Egretta garzetta
CTTTCTCACAAGACGACAGGACCCATCAGTGAACAGGGCATATTGCTTCTCATTTTCTAGAAGTTTGTTGTACAGTGGGGCCTCTTCAGCACATGCCACCTCCTCCTCTGGCCATATTCAAAAATCTTTGCCTTCTGGCCAGTCTATGATCACTTCCAAGATTCCTGGGTGGCTGGGATTTCCTATTCGAGCCCATTGTGTGATCAGTGTGACCCACTTACTCCATGTAGCATCAGCTGCATGATGTGTACAGGGGACCTTCCCTTTGAACATCTACCCCAGCACCGGCAGTCTGGGTGCCAAGAGGAGCTGTGCTTCGCTACCATTCACTTCTGAAGCAGCTTGAACCCCTTCATACGCTGCCAATATCTCTTTTTCAGTTGGAGTATAGCGGACCTTGGATCCTTGGTATCCCCGATTCCAAAACCCTAGGGGTCAGCCTCGAGTCTCTCCTGGTGCTTTCTGCCAGAGGTTCCAGGTAGGGCCGTTCTCCCTGGCTGCAGTGTAGAGCACATTCTTTACATCTTGCCCTGCCTGGACTGGCCCAAGGGCTACTGCATGCACTATCTCCTGTTTAATTTGTTCAAAGGCATGTTGTTGCTCAGGACCCCATTTGAAATCATTCTTCTTCTGGATCACTTGGTAGAGAGGGCTTACAATCTGGCTGTAATTTGGAATATGCATTCTCC
>NW_009259797.1:147746-174570 GCF_000687185.1 Egretta garzetta
CCACACAGTCCAATAAACCCTGTTGTCCCTTTCCTCCACCTGGCTGGAGGCAGGGCCCCTCTATTCCTGGTCACAGTTGCTCATGTTTTGCATACATGAATCAGAAGTTCCTTCTTCACAATCAGAATTAAGATCAGCACTTCTATTCTGTCTGAAAAAACTACGACCTAGTCCGTCTCTGGAAACTGGAGCAATAAGTTTCCTGGAAGACCCCCCTTTCATGGGTTTTTTACTTTGTAATTCATGTACCCGTGCCTCTAGGGTCGAGGTAGGTTTTCCATCCCATTTTCTCATGTCCTCTTCATGGTCACGCAGGTAAAACCATAGGGTGCCCTGTGGTGTGTATCCTTGATATCCTTTTTCTTGAGCAGAGGGACGCTTTCTCCTAATGGCTGAGATTCTGGTCTGTACAGGCGGGGAGTAGGACACATCCTTTTGGAGTTGTTCAGTCTTCCAGGACAGTTTATCCACAGCAGAGATGAGGGAAGAAGAGATACTTTCTTCATATTCCCAGAGCTGGCTAGCCACTTCATCCCCTGTCGATTCCCAGAGCTGGCTAGCCACTTCATCCACTGTCGGTCCCTCTCCATCTTTCCAGTTCAGTATTGCCCATGTGTTGGCATATGATGTTGGTGCGCTGCGTAACAACTTCCGCCACATGGGTCGGGTGCACCGGACTCCATCTGGATCTTTGGGCAACCGATCATTGTTCAGGTCACTATAAATCACCTCCAGCACAGCCAATTCCCTCAGGTACTGGATGCCTTTCTCCACAGTGCTCCATTTGCCTGGGTGATATATGACATCTTCCTTGAAGGGATATCTTTCCTTCATGGCTGACAGTAGTCGCCTCCAGAGGCTGAGAATTTGTGTTCCTTTTCCAATTGCTTTGTCAATGCCTCCTTCCCTAGAAAGGGATCCCAGCTGCTTGGCTTCTTTACCCTCCAGTTCCAGGCTACTGGCCCCATTATCCCAGCATCGGAGCAGCCAGGTGACAAGGTGCTCACCTGGACGACGGCTGAAATTTTTTCGCATATCTCGCAGCTCACCCAAGGATAGAGACCGTGTGGTTACCGTCTCATTTATGAGTTCTTCCTCCTCCTCCTCTTGTGATGGCCCTGTTTTTTCATCCTCCCTTTCTACATGAGTTGCCTTTCGCTTCCAAGATTTCTTATTGTGTATAGGGTTGAATGGTATTGGAACAGGTTGGTTTCCTGGTTCGTCCGCAATGCCTGTTGCCAGGGTTTGAGTGGCCACAGTGCCTGTTGTGGGAGTTGGAGTAACCACAATGCCTGTCGCTGGGGTTTGAGTAGCTGCAGTGCTTGTTATGGGGGTTGGAGTAGCTGCAGTGCCTGTCGCCACAGTTTGAGTAGCTGCAGTGCCTGTTGCAGGAGTCAATCTTTGGATGGTATTAAGTACATGTTTAACCCCGAATAAGAACTGAACCACATTCAGGAGACCTAGCAATAGGACCATGCTGATTTGAACATCCCAAGGATATTCAAAATTCTCAAGAGCTGTTATAATTAGCCTGGAGAAAAAGGGGAAGATGGAGTAAGGTGTCTCCACCACAGGTTGGCTCTCCAAGGAGAAAAAGTTAAAAGTATAATTATTAATAATTCCCAATAAATGGCTCCCAAAGTACAGAGGTGATGGCAGTGCTGAGTACAAATATGAGGTTGATCTCATGACCAATAATTTTATCATTGCATAAGCCAGTATTACACAGTAGAGCAAAGCAGTAACCTTAATCCACCTGCCATAGGTGATAACCAGCACCACAGGGAGTGCATACAGCACGTAAGGTACTACATAGAAGAACTCTAAGAACAATGACAACAACTCTGAGAGCAAATAAAACAACATTGGGACCAGTGACTGTTAGACCAACATAACGAATGCTTATCACAGATTTGTTTTAACATGCTCTGGTCAGATCTGTTGTTAACTCAACCCTTCGTGCCCTACATTGGGCACCATAAAAAGACTGTCGTGGTTTAACCCGTCAGGCAGCTGAACAACACGCAGCCGCTTGCTCACTCACACCCCCCCTGCCCCCTCCCCCAGTGGGATGGGGGAGAGAATTGGGGAAAAAAAAACCAGTAAGACCTGTGGGTTGAGATAGAGACAGATTAATAAGATAAAAGAATAGCAATAATAATAATAAAGGTAAAAGAATATAGAGAATATACAAAAGAAGTGATGCACAATGCAATTGCTCACCACCCGCTGACCGATGCCTAGCCTGTCCCGAGCAGCGATTGCTCTCCCCTGACTGACTCCCCCTGAACATGACGTTATATGGTCTGGAATAGCCCCATGGCCAGTTGGGGTCAGCTGTCCTGGCTGTGCCCCCTCCCAGCTTCTTGTGTCCCTGGCAGAGCAGGAGAAGCTGAAAAGTCCTTGACTGGTCTAAGCACTGCTGAGCAACAACTGAACCATCAGTGAGTTATCAACATTCTTTTAGTACTGAATCCAAAACACAGCGCTATGCCAGCTACTAGGAAGAAAATTAACTCTATCCCAGCCCAAACCAGGATACCCTGGGAAAGGTTATTGACAGAGTTAGGCTGTCGAAGGTAACAGTTTGTGTAGCTTCTAAATTATTCCTCTCCCTAGATTTTTTTTCCTTAAATTACTTATTTTTGTCCATATTACTGCTGTGTCCCTTAACCAAGCTTTTAGTTTATTCCATACTGTCTTCCACAATTACAGATCCTAAAGATGCAGACCCACAGCCCTGGGGACAGGCCACCCATGACAGTTGTTTTAAGCGTGATCTAGTCATAACTTCGGGCTTGTCTGCCTTATTGTTCAGAAGACTACAGACAGAGCCTAACAACTTTTTCAACGCCACATATACCTCTGTGCTCTTATTTGGCTTATGCTCATCCAGGCAATACAATTATTCGGTTTCTCATCTTCCATTTAAAGCTTGCTCAGTGCGACACATCCACTCAGCCTGCTAGCACTTCCCTCTTTGGTTACCAGATCCACCTTAAACTTACTTATTTGGGTTTTTTTTTTCTTTTCTAAACCTGACCTGACCCAGAAGGTTGCACTCCTTTAGCAATCAGTAATTGCCTATTGTGATTTATGTTTACAGCCTGGGTCTCTTGTACGGTCTTTCCTTTTTCTCTCATTCTGCTCCCTCTTGCTGAACGTCCTAGGGGATTTGCTTAGTCGCCTTAAACCATTTGTATTTATAGGGTGGAGAAACAGCCTTCTATTCTGCACAGCCACATTCCCACCTGGGAATGTTAATCTGGCACTTTCCAATTTGACGCGTTCTTCTGAATTTAAGCCTGTCTTTCTAAAATGGCTCCTCTGACCAGCGTCATTTCAATGCACCTGAGCAGTTGCCACGTAGTACCTGGGACCTGGGGGCATCCTCGCAATGAGGCTGATCAGGGTCTAGTCCAGCAGTGTCACAGGAATGGTCTTGATCCCAGATGAAGGAAGCAACACTGAGGCGTGCAATGTGCCTGCACATTGTCTCACAACCGGGATAAATGCTGCTTTCTTGCACTGGTGCCCTCTCAAACACTTGGACTTTAGTAGTTTTGCCTCGAAAAACACATCCCAACAGAAATGTCCAGCCTGAGCGGCAGAAGGTGTGCAAAGAGGAGCTAGCATTTGATCTCGGGGAAGTGACGTCAATGTGAGCAAAGCGCCGTTTCTGTCTTCAGCAGGTTTCTGACCTGCTTTTTTCCCATCAGTGAGGTCAGCAGTCGGCTGTCAGAGGGGACGGGAGCGGGGGGAGAGATCGCCGAGTTTGATGAGTGCAACTGATTATAAATGGAATGCTTTCACACATTAATATTTATGCAGTGTGCCCACAAATGGCAAAGGAAGGTTAATTTTAGATTACTTTAAGTTGTATTTCAGTGGAATACAAATCTGAAGAGGTGTTGTGAGACTTCAGTGGCACAACTGATCTGAAAAAGTGAGGGGGTTTGGCTCATCAGTAGGCAAGGGAGTTTTATCATATTAAATCTATAGGTTTTCATGAATGGCTGAAGGCACATTAATTCCTTCATCAGTTCTGCAGCCTATTGCAGACAGATTTTAGTGAAACTGGTTACTGTGCTATTAATTATTAAATGAGACCATATCATCCCTAATGGGTTTGAACCATCACCAAAAATGTTTTAGCTTCATTTTTGACCACGCTAATAACAGTCTCACCTGTCTTGCTGCATGCTATAATTACTCTAATGTTTTGCTTTCTGACTATTCTAGGAGCAGCAAAACTTATTTTGGTAACGTAATGGTAGGATATATACAGGTTGCAATACAGTTTTGGTCTGTATTCCCTTTTCAAATGCCATTATATCAAATCTACTAAGTGCTTACAATGGACAGGCTGAAAAAATGGCTATCAGAGAAAAATAGAGGTGCCACATTTCTGTGTCTCAGTGATGCTGCGGCAGATCTGCTGAGTTCCCAAAAAAAACCCCAAATTCTTAGTCCTGCAAACTCAATTTCGACTCACATAGTCAGCTGGGCTCTTGACTTTCCAATTACCACCATCACTAATAAAGAAAACTCTTTGAAATGGATGCCACCATGCTGTGTTCTTTTCATTACTTATGAAATTGCTCTGAGAGCCTCCAATCTTCTCCACGGAGCATTGAATTGCAGAATTCTGAGACTGCAATTAGCAGGGACAAACCTCACCTTGATTTCCAGAACCCCTGATGAGTAAACAGGATTTGCAGTTAAAAAGTCCCATAGTTTCTAAAATTTGGAACTAAGCAAATTGATACTGCAATGAACGAAGGAGTAAATCCAGAACTCCAATCACCTTGCAGATTTCTGTAAGACTTTAGTTGGTTTAATACCAGTTCTAATGCAGAAAATAAGTATTTAAGTTTGAATATGCTTTAGTCTGACTGTCTGAGTGAATACCTTGAAAACAGGTAAGTGAAAATCTCGGTAGTGATCTGAATCCCTCAGAGCAGAGACACGTGTTCCAATGGGCAATCCCTTCATGAGGCTGCTTAATGCTAAACTCCAAATTACATACCCTGGATTGCTCTCTCATATATATTTTAATAAGCTAAAAGGATGATTTGTTTTAAATAAGCTAATTACCTTTAGGCAAGGGATCAGTATTTTTAATGGCAGAATTTATGCAATTCCTCTACTTAATCACACTCATTTTCACAGACCGATGCACCTACATGTCGTCTGTCTAGTAAGACGCATTCCCTATCTACTAGCTGCAGAGATTAGACAGTAGCTGGATCAGGAGAAAATTGTTTTTCAGTGTCTGTTTCTTCAGAAGATTCTCTTCCTTTCCACAAATGATTAGGAGGCTGTACTCTGAAAGGCAGTGATTTTTTTTTCACAGAAAAAAAAAGGTTGTAAAGGGTGCTACAGGGTGGTAGTTTGCTACTGCTTGTGGATTCTTCTCCAGTTTTCAGTTTTTGAACATACAGCACAAAGATCACAAGGGTCTTGTAGGGTTTGTGTTGAATTCTTTCTGTGAACAGGCAAATAACTCCCTTTGCGCTCAGCTCTGTTACTCTAATCTGCTAACCTGCATGTAGTCGTGATTCAGAAGGAATTGTTCCAACAAGGCATTCTCAAAACATGCAATAATTTTTATTAAGTCATTAAGCATCACAAGCAGCACTATTTCAAGATTTTATAATTTTTTCCTTATCTAATCAAAAAGAGAAAAAGGAAGAAGTTTTTAGTCAACTGTAAGTTTAGGTCTGTCTTTAACAAACTTACCAGACTGGTTAAGCTTTTTGAAGATGGTGTACAAATCCTACAGCCGTGGTTGCCAAACTCTTAGTTCAGAGGACACCTCAGACTTGTGAGCTCCCAGCACTGCAACATACAGCAGGTCCATAAACTCTGCTGTTTAATGTGGGTTTGCAGACTTCCTTAGACTACACACTACAGCTTCAAGGTCTTCCAGAAACTGTGGGAAACCAAATTAATAAAAATTTTCCCTCTATGGGATTATAGATTATGAATTGTAATACTGCTCCCAAGGTTATCTGAAAATTGATAGGCCATAGCTGTGCTTTCATTGTGAAGGATTCAAGCAGCTGTTAGCTCTGCTACACCACCATGTGATATATCACACTATTATGGCCATATATTTTTATTGCCTCCACCATGCACAGCGTGCCTGTGACTTTGTCACATCAGATAGATAGGTTCAGAGATGCTACTCAAGGTAGTGAGCTTTTTTACATGCCAGAAAATTGGAATCTAATAAATTAGTGTAATTTACATTAGAAAGCAAGAGTGATGAGAGGTGGCAGGAAAAGTAGCCAGTGGGGGAGTACATACAAAATAAGTCAAAATTGCAACAAGACACCAAAAGATGACTTTACAAATGTCCTTTTTATCACCGTGGCTACTTTTTTTGGTCAGCTTTGTTATTAGCTGGCAGCAAGCCAACAACTCTCCCTCTGGTTAAGCTGTATTGGCTCTTCGGTGCTTTGGAAGACTGAAATGGATTCTCATCATCCTCATCAGCCAGTGAGGAAACAGTGGGATGTTAAATGCTGAATCTTCATTGCTGATAATAAGGGAAGAGGAATAAAGAGCGTGGGTGATTTTCAGATTCCAGATCTGTGGTTGTTGATAGTTACACAACTCATGTTCTAACTTCTAAAGTATAACTGCCTTGTTATCTGTGAAACCCTGTTTTATCTTTCTTCCCTTTTATTACATGAAGCTTGTCATTATTCTTTATACCTTTAGGATCTTGCATCATCATGACACTTATTTATATTTCATCTCCTCAACTGTTAAGTTTTGCCTTTTCTATTCACATAGCAGAACCAGCTGGAAAATGCTGCTTCGTCTGCTCTATGAATGCTCTTCCAAACTTATCTATCGCCCTACAGATCTCTTTTCATTCAAGTACTTCCCTAAAAGTTATTTCCATTCTTACAGAAAGTCAACCAACTACCAGTGAGTAGGAGACACTAAACAGTCACTCCATATAACAAAAAGATTTGAATAAGCAAAAAAATTGTTTTGGTCATTTCCCTCCAGCATATGTGTTCCCCTTTCCTTATTGTCTTGCCTTTTATCTCTTTAGAGGAGTAGTCAAGATTAATTTTTTCCAGAGATTTCTTTCTTTCCAAGGAATTTTCCAGAGATTGTTGGAAAATTAAAAATGCTAATAATCAATAATACTGGGAATGACATAATACTGGAGATGGAAGTAGGAGAAAACCTGAAGTCAAACAAAAATAATCTCATTTTTATATCACTACAGCCAGATTTTAATTCTCATTAGTTGATTGGTACCCATAGTTCCATTCTGTACTGTTCAATGCTCATCCAATTTTGGTTACTCAGAGCCACCTAGTTCTTCAGCTGTACCTCAGTATCTTCCACACTGCTAATACCAGCTCAACTTGTGTCCATATCAGTGTATTTATCCACTCTAATCTCCTTCCAGTTTGTCTTCCTTCAACAGTATTCATTGTCACTCACTCCTTTGCCACCATGCAATTTTTACACCTCACCTACGATACAACTTTTATGCTTCTAGTTGGAAATACATGAGGTTATGAAGGTCTCCACTTCCAAATCCAGCAGTTGGAAAAAGCTCAACATAATTGCAGAAAAGAATGGATGGATGGAGATGAGTGCAGTCCAGAAAATGTGAGGCAAAGAGCCAGAGACTTCTTGCACAGAGCCTGAACCACTGTTGTACAGTAATGTACACAGGCTTATTGGCAGGAGTGAATCATCCTAAACCAAAGAACGCCACTTTACACAGTAAAATCGTGGAAGTGTTCAAGGGTAACATTGTTCCATGAACAGAAGATTACAGTGAACAGCTGGACATCCCAACCATCCGCAAGAAAACCTCAGGAACAGTGGCTGATAATTTGATAGTATCTTACAATGGGACAAGCCACTGGAGGAGAAATGTCAGGAGAAGGTACAAAACTATAGCAATGTTGATGAAAGGCTTTTGACACTATCTTCCATAACATCCTCATAGAGAAGGGATAGATCAGCAGACAACATAGTACGTTGAAAACTGAACAGCTGAGCTCAGAGAATTGTGATCATGGCAGGAGGTTTAGCTGAAGGCTGGTAACTAGTGGTGTACCCCAGGGTCAACACTGTATCCAGTTCTGTTCAACATCTTCATTAATAATCTGGGTGATGGAACAGAATGTACCCTTAGCAATTTTGCTGATGACACAAAACTGGGAGAAGTGGCTGATATACAAGAGGGTCATGCTGCCATCCAGAGGGATTTGGACAGGCTGGAGAAATGGGCTGACAGGCACATCATGAAGTTCAACGTAGGGAAGTGCAATGTCCTGCACCTGGTGACGAACAACCCCAGGCACCAGTATATGGATCACCAAGCTGGAAAGCTATTGGCAGAAAAGGACCTGGGGGATCTTGGTGGACACCAAACTGAATGTGAGCCAGCAATGTGCCCTTGTCACAAAGAAGGCCAATTGTATCCTGGGCTGCATTAGGTAAAGTATTGCCAGCCCATTGAGGGAGGTGATCCTTGCCCTCAGTACCAGTGAGGCCACACCTGAAGCGCTGTGTCCAGTGCTGGGCTCTTCACTGCAAGAGAGACACGGACGTACTGGAGAGAGTCCAGGGAAGGGCCATGAAGATGATGAAGGGATTGAAGCATCTCTTCTCTGAGGAAAGGCTAAGAGCTGGACTGTTCAGCCTAGAGAAGAGAAAGCTCTGGGGGATCTCATCGATTTATATAAATACCTGAAGGGAGGGTGCCAAGAGGACAAAGCCAGGCTCTTTTCAGTGGTGCCCAGAGACAGGACCAGAGGCAGTGGGCACAAACTGAAACACAGGAGGTTCCCTCTGAATATCAGGAAAACACTTTTACTGTGAGAGTGACTGAGCACTGTAACAGGTTGCCCAGAGAAGTTGTGGAGTACAAGCACAGGGTTTGTTGGGAATTTTCAGGAATCAGTGGGATAAAGGTCTGAATAACCTGGTCTGATCTTGTAGCTGACCCTGCTGTGAGCAGGAGGTTGGGCTAGAGACCTCCTGAGATCTCTTTCAACCTGAATTGTTCTGTGATTCTATGAAGCTCTCATATATTTATCTTTGAACATCTCAGAGATAGTTCTTGGATTTGTTGTTCTAGCCCATGGCTGCTTTTCCTGTGATGAAAATTTTTCAATCAGAAAAATGCACCCACGTGTCGAGGTTTAGCCCAAGTCAGCAACCAAGCACCACCCTGCAGTGGAATGGAGGAGAGAATCTGAAGAGCAAAAGTAAGAAAACTCATGGGTTGAGAAAAAAACAATAATAATAATAAAATTGTAATGAAAAGGAAAACAACGAGAGAGAGAGAGAAACAAAACCCAGGAAAAACAAGTGATACAACCGCTCGCCACCCACTGACCGATGCCTGGCCCATTCCTGAGCAGCGATTGTTGCCCCCCGGCCAACTCCCCCCAGTTTCTATACTGAGCATGACGCCATATGGTCTGGAATAGCCCTTGGGCCAGTTGGGGTCAGCTGTCCTGGCTGTGCCCCCTCCCAGCTTCTTGTGCCCCTGGCAGAGCAGGGGAAGCTGAAAAGTCCTTGAGTAGTGTAAGCACCACTTAGCAACAACTAAAGCATCAGGGTGTTATCAACATTCTTCTTGTCCTAAATCCAAAACACAGTGCTATGCCAGCTACTAGGAAGAAAATTAACTCTATCCCAGCCAAAACCAGGACACCACAATTAGTTCATTGAAGAACAAGGATAGCAATAACCATAAAAGCCCAAACATCTAACATGATAGTTGCACATTGTTCCGTATTTTTCCTATGTTTTCCAGATTTCAGAAGATGTGTCTGATAGCCAGCAACAAACTGGAAATCTGCAAAAAGAAAAATGACACTGTTTTCTTCTTGACCATTTCATTATCTTCACAAAAAAAAATTGTTTTATTGGAATTTTGCTTTTGATACAGCAGAGCTGAATGTGGCGCTCTCTTTCTTAGCACAGCAGAAACAATGCAGCTTAATTAGAAAAGGAAGATCTTTTGCCCATTAAGTATTCCACCATCTCAAAAACATGGGGGGAACAACTCTGCTAATTAAGAAAGTAACTTCTCATCTGACCTTGGTTACATTTTAAGCACACTAGAGATGAGAAATGTGTGTTTTAGCTGGCTGATGTCTCATTGTGATGACAGAGCTAGATTTCATTTTAAAAGGGAAGGATGTTCTGAGCCTTTGCTTGCTACTTGCACTGTGTATTCTCAACATGGTAGCAGTGAAAAAAAAGGACCAGTGAAGAGGCACATATGACGGATACTGCAGAAATGTTGGAGGTACGCAGTGCTTCGTTTGAGTCAATGCAGAAAAAGGCAATGTCAGCTGTCACCAGGTACTTAATTTTAATGACAATATAGAGGTGCAGAGCAAGATAGAGCAGGGAGGCATTAAAGACATTTAGATAAGTTAGATGGATTCAATTTGTTCAGACCTACTGAAATTCACTCTGAAGTCATTAAAGAACTTAACCATTAAAAATTGCCTGCAAGAATTTCTGTAAGTGACGAGATCCGAGCAGACTGCAGAGAGCAAATTTTTAAATCAACAAGGTTAAGTTCAATAGAGACAAGTGTGGAGAATGGCCATTAGGAAAATGAAATCAAAGGCACAAATATAAAAATGGTGAGTAACTCAGCTGAAGAGCTGCAGAAAGAGGATTTAGGGGTGCAATAAATCAAAAAACAACCCAACAAGTTAACATACCAGAGAAATTGAGGCACAGTGCAATACTGTTTCCAGAAATGCAAGTTGTGCTCTGTGATGCATTAACAGAAGCAGAAATGATAAGACAGAGGTAAGTTTTTCATTCTACTAAACACTTAGCTAAGCTGAGCCTTGCTGAAATCCTGTGTCCAGTCCAACCATCATATTTTAAGTAAAATGTAGACAAATTCTGATTGCTCTCAGAGCGCTCTCCAAGAATAATTAAAGGATTAGGTAACGTGACCTAAGAGGAAGGGCCAGATGAATTGAATGTGTTTAGTCAAGAAAAGAAAACACAAGAGAAAGAATGAAGGCAGCTTTCTGGTTGTAACAAGTTGCTATAAAACAGACAATGAGCAATTATTGTCCACATTCACTATAATTGGGGGAGACAGGAAGAAGAAATCTGATTAATTACAATAAAGAAAATTGAGTTAGTATTTTAAGAAAAGTTTTTAACTGGGGATTGGAGACAGCTTTCTGTGTGGAGATAAAGGAAAATCTAGATTAAGAGAGGCAAACCAAGCTCAGAGAGTGGGCTTAAGGTTTGCTACAAGAGAACTGGGTCCTAGGAACAAGGCAAATTTGTACCCTAAAGCAGAATTCGTGGAGGCTCTTGAGTTTAAATCAGAGAAGGTCATAACTCATTCATGTCCTCCCACGGACAGCCCTGTAAAATGTGCAATTAATTATTCATGTGCCTGGCAATGCTGATGTTAAAGAGAGTGACTGTAGAAGAAATGACACCCTGTGAAACGCGGAGTCTGATACGGAGCAGAATGCATATTAAACCAATGAATGGACAAGGAATGCAAATAGGGAGTACAAGATGGCACATTACTTCTGAAAGAAAATGGAAACAGTTTAACATCACTACTACTCTCTTCTGCATCGTCGTGATGTTCCCATGTTGTTCCATTTGCAGTTTACGTCAGGAGTCAGCCTCAGAGTAGGAAGGGGGAAAGGGTGGAGGAGCAGGAAAGGAAACTGTTGGAGAAGTTGACACGGTTCTGGGGGCTGTGCTCAGGGGCAATGTGTGTGCCGGTGGAGGCAGGGAGGACTACAAAGCTGTTACAGAATCCTTTAATTGGAAGTGATACTGCTGTTAAATTAACACCCGTCCCCACCCCCTGTGCCTGCCTGTGAATGCCAGTAGGGATGAAATGTGACTATCAAGGAGGTTTATGTGACAAAAGATGCCTGGACTTATTGAGGAAAGGAGGGATCTAGGAGCAAAGAAGGAAGGGACGGGCTCTTTATCTACCACAGTTAGCTGGGCTTGGGCATAACAGAACAGCAGGTGCTGGGAATGATAATTAAGGCGTGAAGTTTACAGTATTGTGAAATATTCTGTAAGGATGGATAATTGTATTAGAAAAACTCCTCTGATGCTCAGTGGGGAGCAGCTCCATGCCTGAAGAGTCTTCAGAAGTGTGAAATACGATGTACAAGTAAATCTAATGGATAAAATACCAATTAGCTCAAACTTTGATCTACATGAGAAAGACTGACATCTCTGTGAGTCAGGTATGTGGCTCTCAGGTACAGAAAGGATTTAGTTATTGTTTGAAGAATTGCCAAGGTTTATGGAATCTTTCCTCTGATATGTTCAAAGGAAAATTTCCTCCAGAATTAAAGCTGGTTTGTGTGTCTATAGGTCTGCGTATGCGTATAAGTAAGTTTTATTTGATCAGTAAACTGCATTAAAAACTGTTGTAAAAAGCAGGGGATAGGCGTATATCACTTAATATCTCTCTACCTTTTAAAAAAAAAAAGAAAAAAGAAATGTCCAAGTTACTCATTTAGAGTAGATTGTAGTATATCTTCACATGCTGCAGAACTCAGCACCTCCATCAAACAAATAATTTTATCAGTGAATTAATGAAATAATTTTTGGTGCTAAAGGAAATAATCTGTTTAAAACAAAGTGGTTTTTTCCCCCCCATTTTGCTCTTGCAACAGATGTATCAATCCATTTGTCCAGAGGACAATTGTTCATGGATTATTTCTCTATTAATAGGGTGAGAAATGCTAAGAAGTGGGGTTTGTCCTGTGAGGATGAGGCCTTGTGAGCTCGGTGAAAGTTTATAACAGGCCAGTGTGTCTGTACGTCCCAAAGCCTATCTACCGACGTCAACATGCTTGAATGCCCATGCATCCAGAATGGATGACCAGTTAAATCTGAGGTCAGCATGAGTAATCTCTTTCCTGAAGGACAAGTTTATGAACTCGTAGTTATGCTGAGGAGCAGAGTGATTCTTCAGTTTCATTACATTCTTTTTTATTTTCCACCCCGGGTAACAGGTGGCAGGCTGTACATAATCACAGAGAACAAGCCAGAAGGTATTTGTGTTAATTCAGCACTCTTGCTCATGCTAATTCTTTGATGCCTTGAGTGGCTGTTCTTCCAGAATATCTGCAAGGTGCTGTGGAGTATTTATGAATATTTGCAGAAGGTATCTTGCTCATTGCAATTATGCTGATGCTAAACATCTGAAAGAAGCAGATTAGTTTGCTGTATCATCACCGCGCTGATGACAGCCACTCAACCACCATTCCAAAGGAGGCTGTGCAATTTCTTTGCTGTCTCATTGTCTTGCAAAAGCTATCAGTATTACACAGTGTCTGTTGAATATTGACAGTGTTTAGAGTTAAAACATGAAACATAGTTCCTCCTGTCAGAAATTAAAATTGTAAAAGAATCTGGTATGCAATATGCAATCTCACTGATAAAAATGATCACAGTTTTTAATTACGCATTTCTTCTGTGATCTGAGGACACAACAGCCACCACTAAGGAGGCTTTTTCTTCTTTATTAATGCTGCTTCTTTCTGGAAACATATTACCCCAGACGTATCTTGCTTCAGTATAAACAGCACTTTTTTTCACATAATACAGCGTGTGACAAATATCACTGTCCACATTTTTTTTTTCTGTAAAAGAAAACAGCAACACAGCTCTTCATAGTTCAGCTCTTTCCCATTTTAAAGACAACAGCCACAGTCTGGAGAGGGATAATTCTCAGCCTTAAACTGTCTTAGGCAGAGTGATGGCATATGCTCTTTCCTCCAGGCATGCTCCTGCAGGGACTGTTTGTACATCTTGGGTCCCTCCAGGGGCTATTAGGGTTTTTTCTGGAATACCTCGAAGAGTTAGTAAATAAGTTTTAAAAAAGGTTATGGCCAGTGCCTGAACATTCGATATGTATGCATGGGCTCTACTGTTATATAGTATCCTGGTTTTGGCTGGGATAGAGTTGATTTTCTTCACAGTATCTGGCACAGTGCTGTGTTTTGGATTCAGTACTAAAAGAATGTTGATAACTCGCTGATGGTTCAGTTGTTGCTGAGCAGGGCTTATACCAGTCAAGGACTTTTCAGCTTTGCTTGCTCAGCCAGGTGCACAAGAAGCTGGGAGGGGGCGCAGCCAGGACAGCTGACCCCAACTGGCCACAGGGCTATTCCAGACCATATGGCGTCATGCTCGGGGGGAGTTGGTTGGGAGAGAGTGATCGCTGCTCGGGACGGGCTGGGCATTGGTCAGTGGGTGGTAAGCAATTGCATTGAGCATCACTTGTTTTGTATATTCTGTTTATTGTATTATTATTGTTGTTGTTGTTCTTGTTATACTTTTATTTTATTAATCTGTCTCTATCTCAACCCACGGGTCTTACTTTTTTTCCCGATTCTCTCCCCGCGCCCACTGGCGGGGGGGGCAGAGTGAGCGAGCGCTGCATGGTGCTTAGTTGCCAGCTGGGTTAAACCACAACATATAGGAACACAGAAATCAAATCAAATCCCATCCTCTGTAACTGGGGGCAGCTGTGTAACATGTCCTAAGTACACAAGATCCCACCTCTGTTTGGTCCACAGCATTCCTCTCTCACACTGCAAAAGTCCTTTAGTAGATCAAATGCCCATTAATAATGAAGTGTGTCCAGGGTGATTCACCAGAGCAGGAACAGTTTACCAGTGTATGCCTGGCACAAATCAGTAAGCATTTTCACCATGGTCCACGTGATTTTGGCAGTTCCAGTACCATGTACTTGCAATGACGATGAGAAACACCTCTCACACAACATAACCAGGTTTGTCACAAATGTAACTGAAGTCCCTCCTGTCAAATTATAGTTACAATTCAAGCTATGTGCAAGCCAAAAAGTTATTATTTTCTTTGATGACTTGCTAATTAACTAAGCTGACAGATACGTGCCACAGTGAAGAGGGTGTCTGACTGGTCGTTGATTCTTGACAAACAGAAATGTTTCTCACTCTCATTTTTCTTTTTTCTTTTTCTTTTCATAGCTTTTAGTAGAAGTGAGTTTTCCAGTCAGAACAACAGCTAAACAATGCAGTTGGCAGCAGATAGTGAATAAAAGTTCATGTAATGTCTTTACCACGGTTTAATGACTCACATAGGTGTTAATGATGAGTGAGATGTGAGTCTTAACTCAAGATCACTAGGTCACTGGGTTCATGTATTTCATGCTCTTCTTCAGACTGTCAGTGAGAATGTGATCACGTACCGTGGTCACCACTGCTCATTACATCGAGTGCCACTGCTCCTCATTACACCGCATAATGGCCATGAGTGTAATCCCATTGTCTCCCCGACACAGCTACTGGTTTTGCTTTCTCTTGCTTTAAGCATCATTGACTGGTTTAGGTCATTCGACAGTTTTCTGAGGTTGGCTGACCTCTTCTGTGGTATCTGGGTACACCAAGCTTGGGAAAGTACACACCAGAGGTAGAAAAAACTGCGAAGGATTCAGTTTGAAATTAAGTTCTTTAAATTAGGGTCTCTTCACGTAGATGTCTGTATGTGAGCTATGTGTCTAGGCTATGATTATAGTTTGGACAGATCTAGGACTCCTTTCAGCTGCCTGCACATTGGTACATGGTGTTATTTGAGGTCCCTGAGGGTGCCCAAAACCTCTGCTCAGGACTGGCAGATGTGACAATGGTCCTACAGCAAACCCGTGCCCCTTTGGAGTGGCAGCTCCAGATAGCACCTTCATACCACTCAAATGATGCTGGACACACCTGCTTAGGCAGGTGAATTGAGCTCCTTTTTGTTATAGTCAAGGGAGCCTGGACTGAGCGATTCATTTCATCCTGAAGCAGACACTTAGTGGCTCGCCATTCATTAGGACTTCAGTTCAGTTGCTGGAAGATAGCTCACCTGCTTTGAGTATCCAAGGTATCCCGCCTTGTTACCAGCTACCAGTCCAGACAGACACAGCTTTTTTAGGTTCTGTGTTGCATTAACTAAGCCCCACACAGGCGTCTTAAATACCACAGGGCATCTGCAACAGCAGATAGAGACTTACATTTCGACAAACAGCTTTAGCCATGGGAGCCCAAAGACTGTAAAAGGAGCTTACTTTGTATGCAGAATGGCACAGAAGTGTCTAAGGGTGGAAGCTAGCCTGTAATTGCTCTCAGCTAACCGAATCCTCAAATACTAAGCTTTTTATGTAGGAACAAAATTCAAAATTTAGGGGCTCGGTAAATATAAGCATTGAATACCATTTGAGGGGCCTAGATGTCTGAGCTATCAGTACCTGGGGCTGGCAGGTACAACAGCTGGAGGCCAGGCAGGACACGCTTGGAAATCTTAAGTGGCACTAGATGCTTGTGTTTATCCAGGTTATTAGTAACCTTAAAAAACTCTGCCACACTGTTGCCATTCCCAGCTGGTAACTCCCCTTTCTAAATCTATTTCCATAACTAATCCTAAAAATTTTTAACCCTCTCCGGACACACACATTCCCAAGGAAGTGTGGGTTACAAGCACAAGCCCCTTTTTTGAGAGCGTGGCATCCCTTACGCTTAGGTTATGTGATGACAGAGCAAACACGATGAACATAAATACCCTGGGAGGAACAATGACAGGTAGGGGAACACTAGTAACCTAAAATGGGAGAAGGTCACCCCAAACCGGCTACCCCTGGGACCAATGAAGGAGCAGGATTAGCCCATTGGCCTGCCAGCCAAGGCAGCCAAAGGAGATCTCTCCCCAGAAGGGTCTGCAGGCTGAGGGCTTATTGTCTACAGGACTGTAGATTCATTATGGGATGTAGGTGGAACTGTGCAAAACTTATGGGATGTTCTAAAGGAATTGTGGGAATGTGTGAAACATTATTATGGGATGCTTAGGGGAAGGATCTAAAGCAAGGAAAGGGAGGGATCAAGATGGACTAGAGAGGAAAAAACATGGAGAAGGAGAGACCAAGGAGCTGAAAGGTTGGATGTAAACGGGGCTGGCCAGTGTGCTTGTCTGACCGAGCCCTGTGCTTGGTCACTGCAGTGTACCCTACATTCTTATTACACCATCTTTCTAACTGCCTGCTTGATGGAGGCACCCTCTCTTCTGGGCTGGTGTGTGTGAATGTGAGTGAGGAAGGTGAGAGGTCTTGGTGCCTGTTCTGGGGAAATGCTGAGGACCTGCAGGGCTCCAAGGTCTGGGGACCAGCTGCCAGGAGACAGCAGCTCCTGGATACACCAAGGGTCTCAGACCAGATCCTGGAAAGACCTACAGCATGTCTGCATCTGTCCCATCGGAAGCCTTCAATGTTGTCAACAGGAGAAAAGAAAGAGGTTCAGGCTGTTGAGGGCTGTTCATGTCTGTGTGAGCATGATGCTTATTTTTGTGGGTGCTGACAAAGACAGCACGTTGTGTCTGTGTTGATCTGTGTGGCCAGCTGTATTGGGGGGGGGGGCAGGAGGAAGCCTGCTGAGGGTTGTAGCCCACTGGAGTTGGCCACCTCTAACAGTGAGATGCCCCGGTGGTGCTCTAGTTTTATCTGCACCTGTGCTGCTTCCTGCAATCCGTCAGTCCATACACTGGTGAGAAAGCAACCCACAAGGACACATACCCATGGTGTGGGTCCCTACTTGTTGCACCTCACACTGTCAGTCAACCAGCTGGATGAAAGCTCATCATAGCATCCTCATCGCACTCCACATTTCAGATTTTTTCCTCCTGTTACAAAGGATCATGCTTCTTTTATATTTCTTTTCATGCTGATTCTTCCTGTATTTCAAAAGCCTCTTTCTATTTCCTTAGTTACTCTTTAATTCAGCTGATGGCTGCCTTTCTCTTTAGCATCATCCCAGTGTTTGGGCAAACACCCAGGCAGTTTTGGGTATTCCATTCATGCACACACACTTTTTACGCTCACATTCCTATTTTATCAGATACTCTTAATTGGGTCACTTTGCCAAGGCTGTGCCTTGTGGGCACCCCAGTGCTGGGATGTGGAGAGACCGACCCAGGAAAGATGCAGGCTGGAAACCTGTCTCCTGGCTCTTTCAGTGCTGAAACCACTGGCGTGGTCTGTGAGTTACGACCATTGCATACCCATTTTGAACACTCTCTTTTTTTCTCCCATGTCACTGGGGATTCAGTCCCACACTCCACAGGATGCCATTCATCAGCTTTGCTAGACCTAACATCCCTTCAGGCTTCCCTGTCTCCAGCATGGTGGTGTCGGACATTTGCTATGCCATTAAGTCAGGTCATACTAGGAAAATAAAACAAAGTTTTAGGTTTTTCATTACAGTCTGTTATTACTTTCTCTCTAATGTACTCACTGTTTGTATAACAACACACTGCTCAAAGACCAGTAAGATAAATGAGTTAAAAATGTTTCCTTAGGTCACTCTTAACTTTTAAAATATCCCAATGATATTAGGGTAAATATATTAGCTAAAATCAATGAAATTGACTGGATATTTACCAGAATCAGTCAGTGGAGTTGTTTTTAATGTTGATTTAATTAGAATTTCTTGGTGCTTTGAAGTCTCGATAACATTTTTGTTATTATTTCCTAGAACACAAAACCCAATTAAAACTCCAGAAACCAAGAATCTCAATAAGTCATATAGAACTTTCATAGATTGGCACGTATTTTAATCCTGTTTTGAAAATCACTATGTTTATTTGCAGCTATTCTTAACTGATTTATCCATAAAGTTTAAATTATAATTAATCATGATTATCATTTTTTTCAAAAGAGAGTGTTGGAAGGCACTTGCCAAAGGGATATGAGAGGAGTTTACTTTTAGTATTTAATCCAACAATCATCTAAAATGGCAATTACCATCTAACGGGCAAATAGCACTTACCTGGTAAGATATGTATTGGTACTTAGTGTGCTTCTCTGGACTCTTTGATGTCATGAAAATCCACAGTGTTGCAGAGGTTTTAAAGGCATTTAACACTTAGCATTCAAAACAGCAGGAGCTGCTGTAAACTCATAATAAGACTCAGAGCTGTAAGAAGCTCCCACTTGTTTAATTTTTATTATCTCAGGAGGAATGCTAGATCCTCTGCTGGCATAAACTGTTGCAGCTTAATTGAGTTATATACAAGCTGGTGATTTGCCTGATATTTTTGGTTTGTAGTTCTTAGGATTAGAGTATTCGTGTCTCAGTTCTGGACAACCTGAATGAACAAAAATTATGGCATAACTTTACAATGTCTACTGATTTTTCTAGGAGGAGCTGAGGACAGGACTTCGCAAGATCAATTCTGGAATGAAATTAAAGTAAAACTGAAATTAAAAGTCCAGATTAATTTTTTTATTCTAAGTCTCTTTTCTATGCTGAGTAGTGCCAAAATCTTTCATTTAACTAAAGAATTTATTGGGGAAGTTGAAAGTGTGAATGGATTGGGGGACTCACTAAGGTCACTGGCATACCTAAGCACCAAAAGGTAACCAGGTGTCATGTGCTTTGGACTCTGTTAAGGGGAGCTGAAAGATGCCTTTCAGTCCCAGCATTTAGTCAGTTATGAGATCATTAAATGAAAATACCTCACAGAAATATTCTATGTTGGATCACGCAAAATCAGTTGGGAGTGGGATGCACACAAAGTGAGAAGTTCATTACCTTAGGGCCCATAGAAGAAAATTAACAATGTTTTCATGATAAAGTTTAAAATAGAGGTTGATGTGAGCTTTGGAAAAAAATGTTCCTGCTGCAGAACTTTTCTAAACTTGAGGGATACTAAAGCACAGATGTTCTGTATTAGCTCATTCTTCTTTAAACTGAAGTATATCTGTTGCCTCTTATTGAACCTACAGGTCTATAGAAAAATATATTAACCAACTTTCATAATTGACAAGTGAACATCTTTTTCATAAACTTTCAAATTAAATATAAAAGAAAATGCCCTGGCTTATAAAAAAGCTGAATTCAATAAGAGGTTTTTCCCATGGGTTGCTTTTAATCAAGTTATGAGTAATACTGCATGGCTGATTCTTTACTTCTGTGATTCCATCAGTCAGGCATTATCAATTTACACAAGTGCAGCTCAGACTGTCAGATATTTCAGAATTGTTTTCTAAACGGTGGGTCTTTTATTTATGTGAGTGTCCTTTTCCTTTTTGTAACGTAAGTACTGGGTTTGCTCCTCTCCACTTCTTAGTAAAAATTGGTTCAGAGATGACAGGCTCCTTATAATTTCTGGTGTGAACCCCATTGGGCTTTGCTAACTGATATTCATTATTTAATGTGTCCTTTCTGCTTTCTAGCCCACATTCTTATCTCCTTGTTGAAGTTCACATGAATCATTAGTAAGCTTTTTTTTTTCCAGACAAAAATCTAAGAAGTTACTGAATACTTCAACCTTCTCTGCATCATCTATTATTTACTCTGCAAATAATATCAGGTCTTACTAGACCTTTGTTTTTCTCATTTCAAACATACTTGTAAGAGTCTTTTTTTTATGGGTTTTATATAACCCACTAAGTGAGACTCTTTTTTCCAGTTTTCTGTTTTTTTATCCCTTGCCACAGCCATGCTCTCTAGTTCCTACTTGGTGTGATTTTCTATTGATTTTCAAGTCTTTAAAGACCTCTGATGCAATCATAACACTCTTTACACTTTTCTTCTTCAGTAGGATGGTTTGCTATAATACATCTATTTCAGTAACTTCCAGATCTTCTGCTCTCATTTATCTCTTGGATTATTGCAGGAAATTGTACCTCATAGCTACCTGGGTTTGACACAGACTGAAGTTGTTTATTGATTGCAAGAAAACACGATAGCAGAAAAAGAATCACAAAATCATTCTGGTTGGGTGGGACCTCAGGAGTTCACTAGTCCACCCCCTGTCTACAGCAGGGTCAGCTAGGAGATCAGACCACGCTATTTAAGTTATTCAGGGTTTTGTCCAGTTGGACCTTGAAAAACCTTCAAGGATAGAGATTCCATGGCCTTTATGGACCTCCTTTTCCTGTACCTGACTGTCCAAATGTTGAAAAGTTCTTATTATACCCATTTGAAACTTTTGTTCTTACTGTTTATCACCATTTTTTCTTGTCTCCATGCCATCCACAACTGTGAAGAGCCTGGCTCCACCTTCTCACAAACCTACTCATAGGTACTGGCAGGCTGCTGTTAGGTCCCCCTGAAACTGTTTCTTCTCCATCCTAGACAAGCCCAGCTTCCTCAGCCTCTCCTCACAGGTCAAGTGCTCCATCTCCTGACCATTTTGGTGGCCGTATGCTGGATTTGATCCAGTTTATCTACACCTCTGTTTAGAGACCTGACGGCTTCCCTGAGTATATTTTCCCTTCAGCGCTGTCTCCCATGGGATCCCACCTTCCTGAACAAACTGAAGTCTACTTGCCAGAAGTCCAGGTTTCGTACTCTGCTCCTTGCCTTCCTCAGTCCCCTCAGGCCCTTGAAACCCACTCTTTCTTTGCCACTACAGCCAGGGTTGCACTGAATATTACATCCTAACCAGTTCTTCCTTGCTAGTGAATAGCAGGTCCAGCCACTCATCGTCCTGGTTGACCCATCCAGACACCAGACACCCTCCAAAAATCTTCTGGATTACTTGCATCCCATCATGTTGCTCTTCCAGCAGATGTCAAGGAGGTTAAGGTTCCCATTAAGAAATGGTAGCATAGATTAGAAGAGATCTGGGTTACTTAAGATCTTGTTCAGCGTCAAGCTTTCTGAACATTCCCCTTACTGCTTCTCTACTCTCTGTGGATAAGCGATGCCATTTTTGACAGGGTAACATATGGACATTCTGTAGAGTTCCTGGAAGGAGACATCTAGAAAGAGGACTAAGTATGGGCTTTCCCAGATGCTCTTATTTGAAACCTTGTAAAAAGGGACAGCACCAGGCAGTACCATTTTCCTGCGCAAATGTACAAGTGCCATGAGCCAATGCAGCTAAATCGGAGCGCTCCCTCACAGAGGCAGCTGCACTTTGCCAGTGAATTCTCCTCTATAAATACCCCCGGTTGCATGTGAAGTTAATCTCCCCACAGGCAGCCCTTTGCCTGATGACAGTCAAAGTCATTGCGTAATCACAGGATCATAGGATAATTCAGGTTGGAAGGGAGCTCAGGGACAGTATTTTGTGGAGTCAGTGGTATCAGCGCAAAATGTATTTTGGAGCAGCACACAAATCCATCATCAAACAACGCAAGATCAGTACATTCAGGCTTTAGTGGAGGCAGAGGGTAAGCAGATGGCTTCATGCCATGCAAACAGGAAGACTCTGACACCAGGAGGACCTGAGGCACATGAATACCCTCTCTTCCCTTGTAAAATGCCCCTGGGTTGACCCTATATTCCACAATGAACTTCATTCTAAGGCTTTTTTAAGTCTTTAGAGCAACATGTAGGGGATTTTCTGTACTTGTCAAAATCTTGCTTGAAAATCTGAGCTCTGAAGTTTGTTTTGGTAACTGCTTCATTATATAGGTTTATTATAAATCACGGAGGTAGTTAGATGTAAGTTCTGTACCACAATTATGGCTTACTCCTCTGTAGATGGAAGAGCAACAATCTGATCAAAGGTAGTGCAGATTTACGTGGAAGACTTTGAGTTGAAAGTATTTGCTGTTCCCTTACAGCTGATGAGAATGACGAGCACAGGATAGCATCAAGAGTCTGTATACATCTCCAGATGAAAACATACCCTTTAAGTGAAACCTTAGTTGCGAGGAGGAGAAAGGGTTGTGGTCAGCCCAGGGTGGGGGGAAGCACAGGGAACACCTCCTGGGCTAGAGGAAGCAGCTTTGGGAGAACAAGGACCAGGCAGTCCAGACTGTCTGTGGAGTCCTGGTGTTCATACCTGCTCAGCAGTCAGCTTCAGCCCTTTGCCATGGAGGATGCTCATGCACCAAGGCGTAGGGACTCTCTGGGGAATCCTCCAGGCTGTGGAATGACGCCCCACCACAGCAAATGACCTTTGGAAACACTGCTGCCCCTTCTGCTGTCAGTGCAAGGGGTATTTCTGTGACCAGGCATTCTCTTACAAGGCAGAGGGCAACACGCAGCACTGAACAACAACTCCAAACCAATTAACTCTGCACACCTCAGCTGCTAGAAGTGCCTCAGGTGGGGAGGTGCTAAGAAATTACTTTATCAAGAACTTTATCAAGAAGAGGAAAAACTGAAATGGGACTTGTGTTTCTCCATGTTTTATTTTTTTCAACGTAGTAATTGTGTACTCACAATTAAAAAAAATAAAAAGTTCTTTTGCTGTCTTATTTCAAAAATTTGGCATCTCTGCTAGGAGATTGCTGATGTCTGGAACAGAAGTGGGGTAAGAATGTACAACTTGTTTCTGTGTTAGCTATTAAAATTCTCTTTGGATAATTAAATTGACAACAGTTTAAGTGTTGCCACATTAAATCTTGCCTGGTTAAAACAGCCATGGGAATTAGATTGTTCCAGCCCTTTTCTGTGAACTGTGTCAACTTGATGTTAACAGACATAAAAGCTGATACACCAGCTAACCCCGTTTCAGCAGAGCACCCCAGGAACTGGCTGGCCTATGGACCATATGCCCTCTGGGCTCTGGAACCACTGGGTGGGGGCTTCGGTGTGGTAGTGAACTCTCTGGACTTCTCCCTGGAAGCTAAGAAGAAATACCAGTGACCTACAATTGGAACCATGAAACATGGGAAGTGGAGCCAAACCACAGATATGTTACCTGTCTGTATGGTACCCCATGCTCAGTGAAGCATTGCCTGAGGAACTGAAGACAAGGTATTCAGGTAATTTCCTCTTTGGATAGTATCGCTGTGCCTACTTCTGAATTATTTTCTGGTCATGTCAGATCTCCAGGTGTTCCTCTCTTTTTCCTTTCTTTACTGGGTAAGTCGTAAAGCATTGCTGGTGCCTTTTTCTGCACATTAATACACCTTTTTGCAATGGGGATAGTGAAATGTGGACTACAGCCTCCCCATTGTAGTGACAAACTTTGTACTGATTTGTACTCGCACTTGTACTAACAAAACAACATGGGGTCAGTTCCGAGAAATGGATATACTTTAGAGCATGGGTGATCCTTATTCTAAAGTTGTCTTTTAAAGCAGATGAGATAAATTGCACCTTCAAAATGCCCATTTCTCCCAGATAACTGAAAATTGTTCACTGAGGGACTAGCTCATCTATAGACATCTGCACTGGAGGCATACACAGTGAATTCCAGCTCAGTGCTTCAAAAGGTGAGCTCTTCAGCTAAAAGCTTGATGTCATGGGGATTACAGAAAGACAGAATATTTTAGGTTGCAAAGGACCGCTGGTGATCATCTGGTCTGACTCACCAGTCACAGCAGGGCTGACTTCACAGCTAAATGAGGTTGCTAAAGGCCTTGTCCATCACTTAGTTTTTCTCATCTTCCCTTGCTTTTGCAGATTTGCTTGTGGGGTAAGGTGTACAAGCGAAGCCCCAGGAGCTGCAGTCACCAAACCTGTTTCCTGTTCTCTCACCGCAGGTTGCAGAAGGGTAATGTCGTTCAGTGCTTAGTCAGGCTGAATGAATCACAACTTGTTTTAAGATCGCTTATTGGGGTTTATCTCTCCACCTTTCTCCCTTAAGATTTGTAATAATTAAAATGCAAAGGCTTGGAGAGGTCAGAGCATTGCTTTCCCATATCTGACTGCAGGCAGCAGGGAGCAGCCACTTCTGGGCTTCATGACACAACATGTGGGAAGAGAACAAAAAATGTGATCAGAGTAGGGAAAATGGGAGCGGTCAGACGAGAGACAGAAAAGAAAAAAAAATATCTTGGAAGAGCAAAGATTAAGAATCACTTTCCTGTACAAACATGAAGGAAAAATATATATACTGGCCCCAGCAGAAGCTGAAATAAAGTGGAAAAAAGGAATTTAACAAAGGAAAAATTGCACTTGCAGAATGACAGCAGGTGAGGGAGCTGCTCCAGAGCAACTTCGAGCAGCACAAGCTTCACAGGAACAGCTACTACAAACAGTGGGAAAACAATACAAGAGCAGTAAAACAGAGTCACAAAGCAGCAGCGGACCCAGCTGCAGCTCCATAAAAACACTTAGCTGAACACACACACACACAGGCTGGCCTGGGAAATGGTGTCATTTCCAGATAGTGTTAAGTTTCAGCACGAAAATCTGAGGTGCCCCTTCCTGAAAGAGAGTATTTAAGAACTTTACTGCCTGGCAGGAAAACAGCACTGCAAACCCACTGAGGATGAGGGTGTCATGCAGAGACGTGTCCACACCACAGATACGACCTTGAGGGAACTTTCCAAAAACCAGTGGCTATGAGAACTACATTACTGCAATTCAAACACATCCAGGATTGGAGGGAGGGGAACTGGAAAGGCATTTTATGTAATATCTGATCTTTCTTCTTTCACAGCTGTTCCAAATGTAAGAGTTGGGAACAGCCAAAGATGGAGCCAGGACTTCTAGAAAGGTTTAATTGATGGAAAGTGCCATTAATGACTGAAGAAGCAGGGACAAACAATGAGAAGCTGCAGCCAGCCTTTAATGCCCCAAAATACCCTAGCATTCCTATGTCAAACAACACTATGCAAGTCTTTAAAAAACAGCTCTACAGATTATTGCCAAATACATGTTTTCTCATTTACAAGAAGAAGTGGGAAGTGCTTCATCCTAGTGGGTTTAAAAAGGATAAACTATTCTCTCAAGTGACAGCCCATAAAAAAGTGGAACCGTCATGACTGAATTTTCACATTTCCTTTAGTGTAGCTGATGCTAGAAGACATGCGGCTGGGAGAATGGCAGTATCATGGGGACAGAGAAAATGCACAAGTATAAGACTCATAAACTGACACGGGGAAAGACACAGCTCAGTGAATAGGGACTGTGAAGGTGGAACTGGGACATACAGATTTTCCTATACATCCCTTTCAGGGAGAATGCAAGTTTTATGCAGCGAGTTTAAGTGAGCAGTGAACTAGAGAAACTGGTGGAAATAGTTAGGGTTTCAAAACCAAGGAAGAAACTTCTATTTTGAGATTCCTTATAATGAATAAACAGCTTGGGAGATAGGAACGTCACGTACAGTGCACTGAACAGCTCCACAGTACCACACATTCTTAAATCTGGGTGTAACTGTACCCAACAGGTAGTTTCATCAATTTTGAATAGAAAAAAAAAATAATTACATTTTCATAAAACTTGTTCCTGTGTAATTACTGAAACATATGGACAATGTGAATGGTGTTGAGTCTGCGTTAAATAAAACACATGCAAGTTCAGACATGTAGGGGTGCAGGGAGTCTCAGAGATGTTCATGTACAGGGTAAAACCCAAATGTGTTTGAGATGCAGAAGCGCTCAGTGAATTCATTCATGAACATGGACCCTCCAACAAGCAAACAGTCCTTTTGAATCATTTGGTGATCATTTGGTGACATTTTGACCAAAGCAGAGGTAACGAGTTGAGCTGAGCTTGGATGTATAATAGTATTAGCAGAAAGAAAATTTGGCTATTACTTTTACATGTAGTAATTTTGGTACACCATCACCTTTGCATGTAATTGACAGGGTTGTGGTTAAGATTACAAGGCTTTTTTGGGTCAAGTTTGTTGGAATGACTCAAAGTCTTAGACACATGTGCTTCCTTGATTGAAGAAATGTCTTCTATGAGGAAATGGACCTTATTGATCTCTGCAAATCCTAGATTAAAAAAAAAAAAAAAGCAAATGTGTATTGGGTTTGTGTAGAAAGGTCTTGGTAGTTGGGGGGGCTACAGGGATGGCTTCTGTGAGAAGCTGCTAGAATTTTTTCCTGTGTCTGCTGCTGGCCAAGGCCAAGCCAATCAGC
>NW_009259797.1:174803-175111 GCF_000687185.1 Egretta garzetta
GGAGCAGGGGAGGAGTGTGAGGAGTCCTGCCCTGAGGAGGAAGGAGCGGCAGAGACAGTGTGAGATGAACTGACCCCAACACCCATTCCCCATTCCGCTGCGCAGCTCAAGGGGAGAAGGGAGAGAAAACTGGGTGTGAAGTTGAGCCCAGGAAGAAGGGAGGGGTGGAGAGAAGGTGTTTTAAGATTCAGCAGTTTTTATCCTCTCCTACTCTGATTTTGATTGATAATAAATTAAATTAATTTCATCAAGATGATTCTGGTTTGCCCGTGATGGTAACTGGCGAATGATCTCTCCCTGTCCTTATC
>NW_009259797.1:176753-184152 GCF_000687185.1 Egretta garzetta
CTTGCCCCCTGCAGCCCATGGAGGCCCATGGGGGAGCAGATCTCCATCTGTAGCCCATGGAGGACCCCATGCTGGAGCAGGGGTATGCCCAAAGGAAGGAGGCTGTGACCCTGTGGGAAGCCTGTGCTGGATCAGGTTCCTGGCAAGACTTTGTGGACCCGTGGGGAGAGGAGCCCACACTGAGGCAGGTTTGCTGGCAGGACCTGTGACCCTGCAGGGGACCCATGCTAGAGCTGTCTGCTCCTGAAGGACTCATCCAGTGGGAAAGAGGGACCCAGGCTGGAGCAGTTGGTGGAGGACTGTCTGCCGGGGGGGGGGCCCCAGGCTGGGGCAGGGGGGGAGGGCGAGCCCTGAGGAGGAAGGAGCGGCAGAGACAGTGTGAGATGAACTGACCCCAACACCCATTCCCCATTCCGCTGCGCAGCTCAAGGGGAGAAGGGAGAGAAAACTGGGTGTGAAGTTGAGCCCAGGAAGAAGGGAGGGGTGGAGAGAAGGTGTTTTAAGATTCAGCAGTTTTTATCCTCTCCTACTCTGATTTTGATTGATAATAAATTAAATTAATTTCATCAAGATGATTCTGGTTTGCCCGTGATGGTAACTGGCAAATGATCTCTCCCTGTCCTTATCTCGACCCATGAGCCCTTTGATTTACTTTTCTCTCCCCTATCTAATTAAAGAGGGGAGTGATAGAGTTGGCTTTGGTGGGCCCCTGGCATCCAGCCAGGGTCAAACCACCACCCTACAAAAAAGCCACGAAGCTAAGAAAAGTCATAGCAAAGCAAATAAACTGTAGTGTCCGTAAGCGCTTTATTTTACAGCATTCACACAGTTGCTGCTCTGCTTCTGTTTGTTCTTAGGAAATGGTCACACATACTGCATCTACCAGAAGCTGGGTGAACAATGTTACCTTGACATATATAAGGCAGATACAAGGAGACGAAATAGCATCTCCTGCCCATTCAGTCTTTCATGCTTTATGGAAAAGCCACTAGTCATTAAGTGGTTACAAAATATGTACACAGAAGACTTTGGAGTTTTGGTTTGTGGTGGTTTGTTTTTTTTTTTTTTTTTTTATGGTGGTTTGTGGTGGTTTGGTTTGTTTTTTTTTTTTTTTTTTTTATAGATTTATACCTATTCCCAGTAGTTACTTTACTTTCAGAGTACTTTTTCTGGAAAGTTGCAACTACCTTTTTGCATAAATCAGATTCAAGCCCATTCGTAAAGCTGAAAACACATTCCATCTTCAAATCTGATTCTTCGCCTGCATTTTTTTCAAGCTGTGTTCTTATACCAAAGTCCTTTGCCTCTTTGCCAACAGGGTTACTGAAAGATCCTAGAGGTGGGCTATTAATTTTCTTTACCAACATATCTCTACGCCAGTCACTTTTCTAGAGATGGTTTTAAAAAAGTATGGATAATTCTCTTTTATGTCTTCAGCAATTTTATAAGGTCTGGTGAGTCAAAAGGTGATGGTATCTTCTAAATCCTTTCTCTGCCTTTTAAGGTAGCCATTCAATCAGAATAAATAAATTACCAAGAAGGATTGTACTAGATATATCTCTGAAAAGGACTGGTTTTCAGTGTGTATATACTGCTGCTTTGCTTCTTTTAAGACTCAAATTAAAAGGCATTACTTAGTCTCCCTCCTTCCCGTTTCTGTCACAGGATCATGCCATTCCCTGGTTGTACCATATAGCATCTGCCTCAGCCGACTCTATAAAAGAGATGGAAACATTAATTCCTTCAAGAATATGCAATTATAGAAGCTGAAGTATCTCACTCTGTTGGAAAGTGGCATGAATTTTAGTTTGTCTAGACCAAACAGTATATGGATAGAGAGACAGATACATAACCAGACAGACATATAATCCTGAAGGCTCTGATGTAAGCAGGCCTCTGATATCTTGATCTCTCTTCTTTATTTTCAGTCACAAGAGACAAAAGGGTAGCAATAATATATATTATGTAAGAAGTACCTAAGGTGTTAAAGGCATGTTAACACCATCTTTTCTTCCTCTTCAAAGTCAGACTTTAACATGTTTATCGATGGTCCTTCCATGTCTCACAAAACAGACCAGTTGAACTGGTTGAACAGTGTTGAACTCCACAGACTTTTTTTATCATATGACCCTGGAATCTGAGGGCAGGACCATTCTGCTGTCACAGCAAAACCCACCCAGAGAAGCACCCCAAGGTGAGCTGTATGCTGTGCTACCCAGTAGAACTCAAGTTATGAATATGTCACATGTGTCTGCATGTAAGGTATTTTGAGAAGCAATAACAGATTATAAGTTAATACTGAGGTTACTGAGCCATTCAGTTGTGTGAATCCTTTTATTTCTCTTGCGTAAGCACGTACTTTACAGTCATCCAAATCATAAGTAATAGTCTAAAGTTCACATCAGTCAAAATATAGCCACTTGTTGAATCTCCAGTTTCTTGAGTTGCTCAGAAGCAGTGGGACAAGGCCTGGTGTCACTCAGGTGAGTGAATCCTGGTATCCCTTCCTCACATGTGATATGGCACGTTGCCCACTGAACTGCAGGGTCTTTGAGTTCTGCCAAAAGATTGGAGGCCTCGAGTCAAAATGTGTTATCAGAGTTCAGCAACACATGATTAATTTATCCCAGCAGAGCCACTTCATTTCCAGAATTTGTTGATGGAACGATTGGTAGCACTGGGAGAAACACATGCAGCACATTTAGCATGCTCAAAGTCTTTCTCATATTAGAGTTTGTAGACAAAAGGGATGAGAAATAATCTGCTGCTGATTGGAATCGTGCCCTATAAGCAAAGTACTGAGGTACATGTATTTGCTGTTTAAGATAGCACCTGGATGATATCTGCCCTGGACTCCTGCATTGTGTCCCTGTTGTCCAGATGTTTAGGTAATTCAGAGATCTCTTCTCTGGAACTTTAAGGTATTGTGGGAGGGTAGTAAACGTATGAAGAACATTACCAGATTTTACATATCATCTTACCCTTACTTTCAGTAATTTAAAAAGGCATAATAGAAAATAATGACAGTCAGAAGAAAGCTCATTCAATACTTTTATGAAGTTTACAAGGAATAAATAAGTTTCAGGCCAGAGGCCATTGTCCAATTGCCTATAAACATTGATTTGCATAAAGCTTTATAATCTATATAAGCTACCTATGTGTGTCTATTATATATATATGAAATTGTGTATATTCTTTTTGTTGGATCTACGTACACCATTCTCCCAAAGTTGATTATTTGGGGAAGTAAAGATTAGTAGAAGATTGAATTTTAAAACGTACATACTTTCTTCTTGCATCTTGCTCTCCTCCTCCCTCCATTATTATTTTTGGGCATCTTGCCCTCTTTATCCCTCCACTTGTTGTTTTGGGCCAAGCAACTTCTTTTTATGACATCTACACTGAGGGTGTTATGATATAAATGGCGGTCCATGAGCTACTCTATAGCAAAGAAATAGAGTGAAAACAAGTCTGGCTCTACTCCAAGCCAAATAAAAATTGGATAGACATTCTACAACACAAAAATATTTCCTGAGCATTAAGACATTTCCAGGAGATGAGCATGTATAAGAAAATTCATATACAGCTCTGGAAAAGTTCATCATTATTTGCTTATTTGTTCTAGCATGGCAAGGTACCAGACTCAGGAAATGTCACTGTGAAATAGCAGATTATAGAATAAAGGCAGTTTGTAAGTATCCCCTCCAAGAAAATATAGGACACTTATGAGGCCCAGTGAAACCAGAGCAGAGATATAGCATACACAAAAAAGTGTAGTGTATGTTCCTAAACCAATAAATATAGCTTTACAATGTGTAGGTTTTAACTCCAGGACTAAAGAGGAGCTTAGTTGTGTTTGGCCTTTTTATGATCAAAATAAGTAGTTCTCCTGAAGTCTAAGATGCTTGTATATTACTAGTAAAACTACTACATGTTCCAGAAAAGTAGCTAAAAACAGTAATTATCTTGTCAGAAATAAAGGTTTCAGAGCTATGAGTGCCAGTACATATTGATACTGATGGAAAATATCCAAAATCTACCATGTAGTTGCTACAACAGTAGGCAGTTTGGAAGCGAGGCATCATCAACTTATGACTCATCTGTGTCCTTTGAGAGGTCAGAGTGTGTGGGACAGAACTGTCTGTGGGTTTTCTTTCTTCTTGGCAGGAATGGAGCCACAGGACATGATCAGCTGACGCAACAACACAAATAAACTCCCAGACTTCATTAACAACTACATACTACAAAGAGACAATGTCATAATAGATGAAGACCCACTGAAACCTGGAAGAGGCAGATCATCAAAACTGGCACACAAATGTCATTGTAACTTTCTGCTTCAGCTTGATTTGCTGTATTTCTTTAGTATTACAGCACTTTCAAAAGGGTAAATGCCAATGAATGGCTGGACTACAAAGCAGACCTTATGACTCTGTTGATATGCTAATGTAGGACAGATATGCCAATGAAAGTCAAAAAGTGATGAACATTTACCACTTTTCTAAAAGTATGTATGCAGCCAAAGTGTGGTCTAATGTAAGTTAGGACATAGGACATAATTTACATATTTCTCTGTTAAGTGTGAGAACATGACTGATGTTGTCAACTCAGTGACCAAACATCCTTCAAAACCTTCTGACTTCAAAGAACAATTTTGCTAATGGTCTTCCTCAATATCACTTTACTGAGCTCAATGAGTCTACCAGGAACCCCCCATTCAAACATGGCACATTTCGTATTCTCTAAGAGTCTTTCACACAATACCGCCCTGGAATGGGAAGACCACAAATCAAGCATCAATGGCTATCTACCTCCTTTTTCTTCTTCAGATCACTACCTCAAATACAGGAGACTCACATGAAGATACTACAAGCTTGAGAAATAACTCTGGGTGATTGAGTTTACAGAATTTTATTGCAATTAGCATCTATGATCTCCTAGTGATAAAGCCACAAGGACAGAGCTGAACGTTTGACGGTTTTGCTAAGATTAAACTGTCATGTTTACTATATGAACAATAGATTTACTAAGTGAATAAAAATGCTGAACACACTGCAAAACAACTGTTTTTATGGAATCCGTAAAAGATCAGAATGTCTTCTGTGAAGCCAAGCCATGAACATTTAGGATTTTATACTAGAAAACATGGTAAGAAATGATAGAATTATTGAATATATTCTATTAATGATGTGGTAATACATGCAATAGCAAGGGGACCTGTATAGTTTTTGACAATAAGGTTGCTGCTGAAAATTCAAAAGGACTTCCAATGTATTAGTACCATGTCATATTCTTCTTTAGCCTACACACACACACACACACAAAGAAATCACATGCAGACACAAAATAATCATTCTGAGGAAAAATATTCATTAATATTAAGAATGTCACTTAAAGACACAGAACAAAAGTACATTTATCTGTCTTCATATTCTAGATATTCCAGGAACTACAAATGTTCAAAGGAGATGTGACTTTGAGAAAAATCGTTGTTATGTAGTTTTGCATATGTTCCATAAGGAGTTGATGTGAGCCCACGAGTACAAAAGTAGTGGAAGACTGCAACATATGCCAAGTAAACCTTAAGTCAATCTTAATTAGGTCCAGCATTTCACTACAGCAATCTTACAACAATGGCAAAGAACCTTGAAAAAAATTCCCTCTGTTATTGATCTATGACCATATTAAAAACAGTGTGGAGTCCCTGTTTGGAGCAGAGCCATTCCACGCAGACACGCCCGTGGCATGAGCTAGGAATAGACTAGCTGGGCTAGGAAGCAGGATATCTGGGGCAAGGACCTCAGGGCAAACCTCTATAAAGTGAACTTGCATGTTGGAAAGGTGATAGAGGTCTTCACCCAGCAAGTCTCAGGAATAAACATGTGATGCTAAGAGTAAGATTTCCAGCCTCAGGCCTGCTCCCTATGCCTTTGATCCCTTTGCAAAGGGAGGGAAACACAAACCAGCTGCTGCTCTCAGTTCCAGCCCAGGCACCCCGAGGCCAGTGAGGGATAAAGATGGAGCAGTTTTAGCCTTTCAAACTGTTGTTTCTGTCTGGCATCAGTTCTAGGTACAGCATCATAAGGAGAGTCCCATGGGAATGCAAAGCCATGGTGTGAAACAGCTCTCTACAGGACATACCTGGTGAGACAAGTCTTTCCCACTGGTTGTCCTTGTTCACATTGGGAGGATGATGAGCTCTAAATTCCCTCACTCCAACCTTGACTTCCTTCCTCCCTCCCTTTGTCACTCAGTCTATAGCTCCATCTTGACTTCCTTCCTCCCTCCCTCCCTTTGTCACTCAGTCTATAGCTCCACCTTCCCGATCCCCTCAGTATCCTCTCTTTCCACAGCTGAAATGTCCATTTATTCCTCCAACTATTCCTCCATTTCCCCTTACAGTCTTGCTCTCCACCTGATATGTTTCAATCCCTTTCCCACTAACCAATCTGTTTCCAGTAACTCTGCATTGTCCCCTTTATGGCACGTTTCTTTCCAGCACATCCTCACTGATGATGAGCGAAATACATGTCAACCCATCTTCTTCAGAGAGTCCTTTCCCCAACTCTTCCTATGTTTCTACTTTAGAGATGCCTGCCCTTCTCCAGTTTCCTTTTGCACTCCTCCCACACGCACATCCTATCACACCTCTCTTAACCCTCCCACAACGTTCATGTCTGGTATTTTTGCTTTGTTCAATGGACTACACAAACTGGGGACCAGAGAGAGCTCTGTCTCTATTTGGAATATTTGACTTTTTGCAAAGAAACCTGGAAGAGAAATTTAGAGAAGTTGGCCCAAATTCTCAGTTAGTGCAAACCAATGTAGTTCCACTGAAATCACTAGTATAGTGCTATATCACTAGCATCACTAGTAGCATTCATTTACACCCCTTAAAGAACAGGCCTTTCTTTTGAGGAAGAGTATCCTCTTACCGTACTCCCATTTCTCTTTTGTAATCAACACCGAGCAATGGAAGTCAGGAAGACAGGCATATTCCTTTCCAAGAACCTAACTTTCTTTTCCATGCATCTTCCTAAAATGCAACACCAACTCACAAAGCAATCCATTTTTTTATACATTTGACTCACACTAAGACAGTAAACATGGCCTATTGGCCACTACCACCATAGCTGTATAAGGGGAAATAGTAAAAAATTACACTTAAAAAAACATACTAGGATTGTCTTCATGATTCATACAGTGAATTTGCACTTGTTTTTCTTCTGGCTGAGGCAACCAGAAAGTGCTGATGTGGTGGCAAAAACTGGGCAAAATGCAAGTTTTTTCTTTCTGGGCAGAGAATGGTTCTAAACTAAGGTAAACAAAAAATTAATAATAATATTCAAAGGCTTGGGGTTTTTTATCATATTGAAAAGTCAAAATCAGTGTACACGAA
>NW_009259797.1:184209-200768 GCF_000687185.1 Egretta garzetta
GAGTTGTCTGGGAAATAAGTAAACTAACCCCAGGGAATGCTTAATGCTCTCTCCTTCTGTTCACATTCTATTAATGTTAATACTGTAAGCTTTGCTAATAAATCTGTTCTTGGTAATTTATATAAAATATTCATATATCACCATAAATGCATATGATGCCTTGCAAGCAAGGGTGAAGGTAAGTTCCTCGCATGGAGACTTACAAATGTAAGGAACCAAAGTCAAACATGACAAAATTAGGACAACAGAGCAGTTGAAATCAAAGGCCTGCAAGAGGAAGGAAAGAGAGAGAGATAAGATAAGATGAACAAGGCTATTTCAGAGTTCCCATGTCTTGTTTTGATCCATCCTATTTCCCAGACAACCCCTCAGTTGTCACCAGCCATCCACATTTTTCTATTCAAATGAGAATGCTACTAATTACCATCCTATTTATTGCCATACTACCTAGAATATCATACAGGGACAAGTTTCCTTTTATAATCACCACACAAATGTAGGACAAGATGGTAAGACAGATGTTTGCAGGAAGAAAAGGAGCATTTCTCACAAGGTGGAACAGGAGCAGTGTTCACATCCAAATCCATGAAGTAGACAAGTTGCAGAAATAAAGAAAACAGATAAAACATTCAGCTCTTGCAGCAAGAGTTTACAAGGGCTGTAGGTCAGCAGTGGGGACTGACTGGATTACAGAACATCCTGATCATCAACTGATTATCTTGGCCAGTCTTCACAATCTGGGTTGCTGTATGTTTTCTTTCCCCAACCCCCTGCAAAAGTTGTCAGTCCCTGTGGCACCTTCCTTCTGTTGACTGAAGCTTAGACCGAAGCATGTGGCCTTATCCACAGTGACCAGCAAGTGTTTTCCTTAGAACCTCTGGCAAAAACCACAAAGTTTCAGTTGAGTCTGAGTGAAGAAAATACTGTAAGAGACACCTTTACGAACTTATAGTGCATTCTTAGCATGAAAAGAGTCCTTCAGTGATACCCAAATTTTATGCACAAGTAGAAAGTACACACAGTCTGAGGAAAAAGACCAACAATGTATTGTTTTTCTGAATTACTTAATGTACTTAATTATTATGTTAGAAAACTTGAAAAAAATGTGTACCCTTGTACTGGTACTATCTATCAAAAAGTGTTGGTCCTGGTAGAATTAAGATTGCTGCCTTTAACATTTTACTATTTTTATCTTTTTTTCCTAGCTTTTCTTGTTTAGTTGGGGTTTTTCTGTTTGTTTTTGTTTTTTAAATTCTATCTCCCTTTTAATGATATTTGAAGTGATTGGAATCAGCACCCAAAATTTTATATGACTAAATGCTCAGGTTTGTTGTTAATATTGCCAAAATCTTGGTATGGATGCTTAGGGCCCTGAATTCCATGGGAAATTCTGCCACTGACTGATATAACTTGACAAGACAAAGCATGAGGGAAGGGGAAAATCTAGTAAATCCCATTCCTCAAAAGAAGGGTGGATGCAATTAAAGATTGATGAATTTTCCATTACACCAGTAGCTATCAGGATGACTAATTGTTTTGTAATGGTTTTTGTACTCCCTCCTGCCTGTTTTCTTGCCCTGTGCTTAGATTGTGAACTCTTTTGGTCCGTGAAGGCAGGACTCATCTGACCACTTCCAAGTGTCTGCATTGCAGACATTCACATCTGAGTTAGTCACCCTGATTTCCCTCTATAGTCAATTCCAAGGCACTTCTAGGGCATGATTCATCCCATTCTGATTTGAAGTCTAAAATAGGTCACATGAATCACTCTCTGGAAACACCTAGAAACACTCCTCCATTGCCTAGCTGAGATGTCATTGTGTCTAGCTGGGTGAGGTTTATGCTAACCAGACTCCGAGATCTTGTGCAGGGTCAGATCCAGAATCAAGACCCCAAGTAATTAGTTAGTCAGTATTAGACATAAGTTATCAGGGTTATACATTATTCCTGAGAACTTCAGTCTTATTTTAATGCTTGAAGCACTGGGTCAATATCCATTTCCCAATACAGGCGGTACTGGGTCATGCCTATGGTCTCTGGGGTTTCTGCTCACCACAGACAGCAAAACTTTCTGCTTATAACTATAAAGAAGTTAGGGAGAGATTCCAGATCTCCTTATTCTTAGACCAGTGTATTCCATTGGGCTGTGCTCTCTTCCTTCCTTAGAGGACCCTGTTTCAGTTAAAATTTCTGTAATTTCTAATTGAAATGTTACTACTGCAAGCCATCAGTCTCCCTTCAAGCTTAAACCTAAAAATACTGTGCAGTCTGTAGGAAGCCATATGATTACAGTCTGACTAGATAATACATGGACACGTCTTTGTGTATGTATGGATTTGTTACATGCTCAGCTTGTATTGTGAACATTGCAGGTTAAGGGAGGTGATTCTGCCCCTCTACTCCACTCTGGTGAGACCCCCACCTGCAGCGCTGTGTCCAGCTCTGGAGCCCTCAGCACAGGAAAAACATGGACCTGTTGGAGTGGGTCCAGAGGAGGCCACAAATATGGCTGGGGGGGGGGGGGTGCCTGAGAGAGTTGGGGTTGTTCAGCCTGGAGAAGAGAAGGCTCCAGGGAGACCTTATTGTGGCCTTTCAATACTTGAAACGGCTTATAAGAAGGATGGGGACAAACGTTTTAGAAGGGCCTGTTGTGATAACACAAGTTGTAATGGTTTCAAACTAAAACAGGGTAGATTCAGACTAGATCTAAGGAAGGCATTTTTTACATTGAGTGTGGTGAACACTGGAATGGGCTGCCCACAGAGGTAGTGGAGGTCCCATCCCTGGAAACATTCAAGGCCAGGTTGGATGGACCTCTGACCAACCTGATCTGGTGGAAGGTGTCTCTGCTCACTGCAGGGGGTTGGACTGGATGATCTTGAAAGGTCTTTTCCAACCCAAACTATTCTATGATTCTATGAATGTGAAAAGTTCAGTCCCCATTGAATAAAAACAATTTTCAGGCTGTACAATTCTTTCTGTGGTGATTTTTCTCTCTTTCTCTTTCTTGTCATACCCAGGCAGAAAAAGAGCTAAAAAATACCAGACATAGATTGCCTGAGAATCAGACTAACAAAATTGTCATGTTATTTTAATAACATGAGGAAACAACTAGAGTCTTTCAGCAGAAGATGACGGAACGGCAATTAGGAAGGAAAGTGCTTAATCTTCCCATTATATCAAATTTTCATGTTCTATTTCCTCCTTTAACTTAAGGACTGAACCATGACATCATGATAAAAGTAGAGAATCTTTCAGCAAAGAATCATATTGAATTTTTTATTCACAATGTGTCTTGAATGAAGAAAAAGAGAAGATTATATATCACATCTATAAAAATTGGGAAAAATTCTCTCAAGGTGTATTCTGTGACTGCATGGGAAGCATTATGCAACTGGACACAAGTCTTGCTAGTGTCCCAGGTTAGGGTGGTGTGGTATGACTGTGCACCCTTCCACAGATCAGCTGGCCAAGGTCTGGAGATAGCAGGAAATTGGAATTGGAAGACTGGATAGTCTGAGAGACCATCTGACACATCCCCAGTCCCATCCAATCCCAAGAAAGGGATTCCAATGACTTCTGTAGGTTACAGGTATCTTGTAGGTATCTCATCCTATAAAAGCTGTGAGCTCTCTTGAACAGTGAACTTACTGAATGCAAGCTGCCTACATTAATTGCGTTCTTCAGCTGCTAATGGTACTGCACTGACGGTACCATGACAGCAATACTTCTGATGTGCTAATGAACATGCCACAGAGCCACTGATAAAGGGCAACTATTACTATCCTCAATTGTACCTGGGGAAATGCAACACAGAAAATAAGTAGGATGCAGCTCCAGAGGCAGAGATCTAAATGTAGGTGTCTAGGGACCAGCTAAGAGTCTGAGCTCCCATGGCAATCAAGCTCAGAGAGCAATGAAGCTCATCCTACAGCAGGCATCACTAAATTGCTCTGTAGCCTACCTTCACTGTACTGTTCATTCATTATTATTATTGTTATTAGTTCATTCATTGGTTATAATGGGAACTTAGACACTTAAAACTGTTCAGTTATTTCAAAACAGGTGTCTAGGGCCATCTGAGATCACCTTTGACCTTCAGCGGCTTTGGCAGAAGTACATGGGTCCTATATACCAATTCTGTGCAAGTGTGCCAAGTCCCCCAGAAGATCTCAGCTGGACAAGACTCCCACCTAGGAGCAGAAGGGTCAGGCCTCACAAGGGGAGTCAGAGCATGTCATTTGCTTCCAGCTGCCTGAAAATAAATCACTGCAAACTGATGCATTTGTTTATAGGAGGAGGCTCCACTTGCTCTTAGCAATCAATTTGGCTCCCTAAACATCAACAGCTAGTAGCATTTGAGATGCTGTAGTCTTCTGCCTAACTGCTGGTTACAGGCCTTTGCCAGGTCCTGTGCTAGCCTTGGGTGGCTGCACCAGGCACCCTGTCACACCCTAAATGACATTAGATATCTCTGTATGGGCAAACGAATCAAGCCTTTCACGTTGACTAAGGCACCGGTTTGTCCTTTTTGTTGATAAGCACTCTGCCAATCACATACTGTGTTTGCTTATGTCCAGATCCCTGAGGTTCTGCTGCACTCTGCATGCTCATTAAATACAGTTTTATTTTTCTACTCTAAATATTAAATAATAACTCATTTGAATTGGTAATGTCTTTCAGCAGAGGCATTTCAATCAGAAGCAGCAACCCTGCACGTTCTTTTATTTTCTCTGGCTCGATGCATTTATGCATAGCTGAGCTGGTTGAGCAGAACAAAAGTAGCTTCTTCCTGTTTGTAGAACGTCTGTGTGGCATCCTGGACATGGGGTACTGGAGCCTCAGGAGAAGCTAAGTGCTGTGAGTAACTTTATTTTGTCCAGAAGTGGAGCTACACCCATTGGCTGGATGTGTATGACGCACTCTCCGCATGCCTTATGTGTGTGCTTTCGTTGGTGATCGGGCAAGAATGACTCACTACTGTGTGGGTTGGCTATCAGCTCAGCTGAGCCTTCTAACTTCAACGCAGCTTCTTAATTGACTCTGACAAGTCCATATCTATCTTTTATATAATATTTTATAACGCCCTAAGGTCAAAATAAAGTTCTGCTCCTCTTGCTTAACCTTCTTTTACAGAACATTAAAAAATGGACTAAACCAGTTGGAACTAAGTATTTTTTAGGTGAATGTACTGTAAAGTAACATTTTGCTTCTTTGCTGACAAACAAACTCTATAACAAATGAAACAATAAACTCTGTAAATATCAGAAAACCTGCATTGCTTGTTAGGGAATGTAAATCCAGTCAAATGTTGTTCCCTGAGTGGATAGCAGGTGGTTTTATTATTGGCTAGAGAAGTCACCGTGCATATGCATGTGAAACAACCAAAGCTGATGGTCACTGTTCTGTAGTGCAGGGTTGCCCTTATGTTACGGAGTACTGTAGCTACAAAGAATGCTAATGCTTAGAGTTAGGGTGCAAACAAGTAGATAACGATTTTAATATAAAATCTTCTTTATTAATATGACACTGTTCAGGAGCTGGACAAACTGAGTAACTAGAAGCATTGTTTATCAGGAGCTCCTCTGATTTGTATTGCTCTGTTCCTCAACCAACAGGAGGAAGCTGATTAGCAGAGAGTTTTCATGAGTACTCTGTCTTTATACTGAATTAGGAGAAACACTAAATTCCACAGATGGAACATTACGAAAATAATAACCAGTGAATGCTAAGGTCGTCAGATGCCCAGGCTCTTGAGATACTGTTCATCTATCTAACTTTACCTACCTTGGTCTTGAGTGTGTCTTTCAGGCTACTCACCTAGTCATCTGTTAGCCATGGGGAAAGAGAGTGACCCAGGTGGTACCTCATGGTTGGTTCATCTCTCAGCCATCTCTTTTAGAATACGATGAACTCTCCTCTGGAGACGTGAGTCTCTCTCTTACTAGCTTAGTCTGAGGCTTAGTTTTTAGATTGCTAGAGTTAGGAAAGATAAACCCCATCCGTAGTTTTTATTTTTAGGGGGCAGGTACTAGCTTTTTTTCTTATGTTTGTGCAGTGACTGGCCACCAGTTTTGACAAACAGGCCATGGTTTATGGTGGAAACTCTCAAGTGCTGCTACATCCATCTCCCACCCTCACCCCCCAATTTTTAAAAAATCTTATTAATTTCATTGGGTATTATTATAGTTCAGTTCTTTGGGCTGATGTTAAGAACTGTGTAGCTCAATCAGAATGTAGATAGATGATGAGATAGATAAAAGATCAGAAATGTTCTAAACAACTGAAAAAATGAACATGCACATGTTATTCACTGCAACACAGGTACATAGATTGATAAGTAGATAGAAAATGGAGAATAGAAGAGGCAATTTTTGCATTATCTGTGCATATTTATCATATACTTCAGTTGCTGCAGCTCAGAAATGAAACCACTAGTTTTAAAAGTAGTGTGGAAACATCAGAAAATTGCATCTGAAGAAAATGAAGCCTGAATTAAATTCAGTGAGACTACAATGAATTTTGAGTTTGAGTGAGGAGAAGGAAACAGATCTGCTTCCTAGGAGTCTCCCGGTGCCTTAGTTGAAGGCTAATATAAATGCCATGCAGGCACCAAAATCATAACGGCTGTTCATTATGACTGTGCAGCTAAAGTCATAGCAAAGCTTGAGACTGTGGCTGATAAGTAGCTGGTAATGACAGAGTTGCCTGCAGCCCATTAAAGGACCAATGAAAGACTGAAGTCTGCCACAACATTTCTGCACCCTGACACAGATGAAGTGGTGAAGACTGCGAGATATCCAGATCAGGCTTTAACAGATAACCAGTAAAAACTGAACACATGGATCTTGCATGTATATGTAGCCCAGGGCTAAAGATATTCACCAATTAAAAAGCGCGTGATGAAAGATGGCAAGAGATGGAAAATGCATGAGATAAGTACAGGAAGTAACTTAAGTGGCTGGGAATGTGCCAAAGATCATGCAAAAATATTGCACCGTGGTTAGAGGGAGGTGAGAAGAGGACCACAGGAGCTAGAAGAAAGGTAACAGACCAGTTAGAAAGGGCAAACATAGGGGCAGGATGGGAAGGAGATGAGGGAGTATGGCTTTTAGTTAAGCAGACGGGAACTGCACTGAAAGTGAACAGCCGTGTGCGCTGGAGAGTTTATCAGTCTTGGGGCTTGCTGTAACATCCCATCTGTACATCACCATCTGTGCAGATTAGGTGGTCTAATTCTGCTAAGACCCAGCATGACCAAACAGCATGGGAAGGAGCGTGGAAAGGGACATGGGAGGGTTGGTGACACTAGTGAGTCAGCAGGAGATATGCCTGCTGCTGGTGGTACATCTCTTTGTGGTTCTGGTTTTTAGTTCCCATGAGGAGATTATGGGTTTCAGCTGCAGGATAAAAATGAGACAGGGGGCAGTTCTGATCAAAAACTTTGAATCCTGATGAGAGTGGAGGAGGGAGAATGAAGTAGTTGTTGCAGATAGAGTGAGAGGGAGGCAAGAAAAAAAAAATGTTTATTGATATAAACTAGTGAGTTAACGAAGTTCAATGTTAAGTGCAACGGTAGTTTATAAGATTCGATGGCAAGGGACACTTGGTTATTTACTGCATAGAGGACAGGGTCAGACAAAACTGTCAGGCAGACCCTCCAGTTGAGTCATGAGGTTCAGAAAGGACCTCCTTGCTTTCTAAACTCCTTCCTCAGAGAGGAATCTAGATGCAGTTGGATTCAGTCCTAGTCCCAGACTTCGTCAACAGTTTATGTCTAAAGGATTATATATGCGCAATCAATCCTTTATGTCACTTAGCTAAGGTTCCAAAGTTTAGCATGCTGTTAGCCACTTACCGAGAATCTGTTGTGGCAAGGAACCTCTCGACCTCGAGGAGTGACCCTGAGAGGCATCCCTGCTCAAGGGGAGATCCTGGTGCACAGCCTGCTGCCATGCAGGAGAGCTCCAAGGGCTCTTGGGCTGCTCGCTATTTCATATTTCCACACTGACCACAGATTTTAGTTTCTTCACTTTGCTTAGGTGGGCACATTGCACAATAGCCCTTGGCTGTTGTATTGTTATCTGTCTCCTCCAAATCCACTTTGAGCTGGATACATCTATCATTACCAGGTGCGTCTATCATGACCACCACAGGTTGTTATCGCTTGAGCAGGGTTATGGGAAAAGGTCGGGGGTGCAGGCGGGGAGCACCGTCTCAGTAGTGCAACCGACAGTCTCAACAATGATAGGGGACATGGTGGGGAGCGTGGAAGCTAATCACATGAATATAAGCTGCTTGCCCTCTCACTTCCTCTTTTCACCTATTCTCCAAACACACACCTCCAACCACTGCTTCCCACCCATTTCTTTACCTATTTGCTTTGTCTGAACACACTGATGGTTTTTACTCTTAACTGTGTGGGAAGACTGCTCTAACCATATAACCCTATCTCAGGGTTTACTAGGTTAACCAACGTCAAGTGATAATTAGCTTGCCACAACTCTTCAGCACTTCTCCCATGGGGAATGGTGATTGCTGGCTACCTCTTAAGCCCCTTCTTAGGCCGCTTTAAGTGGTTTACTCAGGGCTCCTAACATCCCCACAGGCCTGTGAGATGCTGTGCTGACACCAATGAGGAGCATGAGAGAGGCTCGTAAATCTTAGACCACCACCAAGATTAGGACCTCAAACAACAGAGCATCCAGTACTATAATTCCATATGTGATACATATGAAAATAACATAATTCATTGGCCAAAATGTTCTGGTTTTTCTTTTTTTTTTTCTTTTTTATAACTGTATCAAAAGCATGTGAAGACAAACCCATGGTAGATGAGTATTCTTGCTAAAGAAGCTCCTCTAATATGAAGTTGACTACCCCTAACTGACTGCTCCTTCTTGGGGCAGAAATTTTGCTTTTACAATTTTCCCTATGTAATTTAATGGAGTTCTAATTACAGAGAGAGATTTAACAGTCTCTCAGGAAACCTTATTATATGGACTGTTTTGTAACACAAACTGTATCTCCACAGTGATGGACACAAAAAGTCTGTAATTTGAATATCTGATGTCTTAATCCCATCTCTGGAAGAATTTTAAAACTCAAGTTGATGGCAGTCATCCTTCCCATCAGGCAATAAAAGCAGTGTTCCACTTTTTAACACATCTTGTAAAGAAACATTAAAAATTCCCTCCCAACCAAGATGTGTGGCCCAGGAGAACATGAGAGTAGGCAGTCCAAGGGGTTTTTAAAACATCAGATGACTGTATGAGACAACAAGGCTTGTGTGGGCTGGCCAGTTCAATAAGCACTGCAATATTTAGTAAGTCTCCATGCTTAATAGCAGTTTCTTTATTGGAATAAGATATCCAGCAAACCCTGTTGTTACTCTGAAGCACATATTTATTTTAATCTACCTCCACCCAATTGTGTGTTCTACTCTGAGTGCTCTGGAAATCCACTCTCTTACAACATGCCTCTTTCTGAAGATCTCTTATCATTGCGTGCTCAGCAATTTCACCCTGGCAGCTTATGGTCTACTGCAATACCAAAGTTGTTTCCAAACCTGACAGGAATTAGTATTAATTTAAATCAGGTTTTTTGTACATATCATCAAATATGCCTGCATGGATTTGATTATTTACAATTCTTAAAAAATCCAACAAATGTCCTTGCACTTTTCTGTTGATTTAAATATACATTAAGTTAATGGTTGTCCAGAAAAAATATAAGACAAGTCTTCACCTTGACTTTATCTGAAGTCTAACTTCATTGTGACTATTGTAGATAAGAGGAAAAAACAACACATTTTGGACTTGCTTTTTCCTACCCTTCATAGAGGGTGTAGACCTATATATATTCTCCATCCTGAAAGAATTAAAAAGTTAAGGACTAATTTTCAGTATGCATGTAGTTTGCAGAATAAATACATGTAAAGAGGAACATTTGTGCCCACCCCAAAATCTGATAGAAATAATTAAAACTAAAATTGACATTAACCTTGCAATGTCTCTTTGTGTCTTCAGCTACTTAGCCACTTCTAGAAAACCAGGCCTACTCAGTGATGGAGAAAATAAATACTGGTAACTCTGACAGTGATTTCTAGGATTAATTTTCGTACAAACTCCATCCAAAAGTAAGTAGTGTTGGTGATTATAAGAACAGCCCAGCACCTTGTAATTACAGAATGAAAATGAATGCTAGGTAGTTGTATTAGGGAATCAAACCAGTAATGTCAGAGATCACCCTAAGCAGTCCCTACATGTTGTTGCACAAGAATGGTTAGTGACACGAATATGTGTCTCACTCTCTCTTTCTTTCATTCATGATGTGATTGTGATGAAACGCTTGGTTTCTTTACCATATTCTCTGCTGTAAAATGGCACACTTCAGACTTAAGTGAGTTACGGAGGATTTTCTGGCCAGCATGAGAGTGAAAGAAATAGCAGGGGCTAAGTAAAGGGTTTGAAAAATGTCCACAGCCATGACTATGCACCAACCGTTCGTTGTCATGTTCAAGAGAGCGAACTGTCCATTGCCAGTGTTTGGTAATGTTCCCTGTCCCCACTTGCCCAGTGCTGGCCAGTCTCAGAGACAGGATGATGGACTTCCCAGCATGTTCATTCCCATAAGCCCAATTTACTGAGGATCTCAGGTCATTGTTTCTACCCTCCTTCCTCACTTTGATTCTTCAGGGGAGGGATGGATCTAGTGGTAACTAGCCTTGGAGCTAGTGGTAATGAAGAAAAAGGAAGAACATGGCTAATTTTATATCCTAATTGGCCTTAGAAGGCAGAGTAAAACCAATTGGTTTGCAAGGATGAAGGTAAATGTAGGATCTGGCATTTCATCTATAGCTTTTTCTACTTCTTGCCACTATTAACACTCAGGATCTTGTTTATAAGAAAAGAGGAAGCACAGCTTATGTAAATATATGTATATCCAATAGTTTATTTTTAGTATACTTGAAATCTTGTAATTCTAACCATCGTTAGTCCAGATAGAATTGTTACAGGAAAAGAAAAAATAACGTGAATCTACATCTGGGTCTACAAGACACAGAATCTACACATGGTAGCTTTTCCATCACTTCATGTCTGTAAGTCACAGTTGCATAATCTTCTAAAAATAGTCTGCAGGAAGGAAGGAAAAGGAAGGAAAAGGAAGGATGTAAAACCTGCTGCCAAAAATGACATGGTAAAATCATATAAGCTTCAGTTCTGCAGAAAAGCAAACAAAATTGTCCATCTATCAAAATTAAGCTGTTTCCCAAGCAGGGGCAGCTGTTTGGCATCAGTGGTGAGAGGAAGGTGTCCCCAGTTGTTCTCTGAGGAGGATCCCTGGACATCCCCTTACTCAGAGATGAGATGGGACAGGCACACAGAGCGTTACAGACAGCTTTCTTTTCCTTGTGCCTCCTTAAAAAGCAAATGTGCCCTGTTACCCACTCTATGTCTTGATCACTTTTCCTCATCTCCAACCTGAACTCCAGCTTCATCTCTATCTGCTTTACTTGCCTCATCTTTCAAGCAGGGCATCCTACACTCCTATCCTAAGCCTTATTCCCCTCTCTCCTCAAACAGCCCCAGCTGGAGCAAAAGCTGCTGCCCACCAGCATCCCCGCTGTAGCTCTCTGTGTGCAGATGCTTCCCTAGCAGCTTTCCAGGGATAGGGCTCCCTTCCCACCATGAGTAGAACAATTTGTTTCTGTGTCATTTGAAGCTTGGATGAACCCCTGGATGTCCCTTTTAGCCACTACTACTAATGTTCAGAGATACCCTATATGTGTCCCTGCTCTGTCACCGTGTCACTAGGTGCCATACCTGTATGGGCCTATCACGCCATGTTGGCTTTAAGAGGAGACCACGGGGCAATGGGTGTATTGGGTCTGGCTGAGATGGAGTTAATCTTCCCCATAGCAGCCCTCACAGCGCTGTGCCTTGTATTGGTAGCTAGAAGGATGTCAACATACCAGTGTTTTGGCTACTGCTGAGCAGTGCTCGCACAGCATCAATGCTGTCTCTCCAAAATATCCCCCCCTCAGCAGTAGGCTGGGGATGGGCAAGATTTTGGGAGGGGACATAGCCAGGACAGCTGACCCACAGTGACCAAAGGCATATTCCATACCATGTGACGTCGGCTCAGCAATAAAAGCTAAGGGAAAGGAGGAGGAGGTGGGGAGCATTCCTTATTTGTCTTTCTGAGCAATGTATGGACATCACCTGCTGATGGCAAGTAGAGAATAAAATCTTTGTTTTCCTTTCACTTCCACACATTGCCTTTGCTTTCACTTTTATTAAACTGCCTTTATCTTGACCTGTGAGGTTTTTTCTATCTCATTTCCCCCCCACCTATCCTTCTGAGGAAGGGAGTGATAGAGCAGCTTGGTGGGACCTGACGTCCAGACAAGGTCAACCCACTGCTATGGGAGAGGCCATGTCATGTTCTGGTTCAGCTGTAACTTGCTTATACAGACTCTTTGGTACTCAAGCAGTTTGTCAGATTGCATTTTTAGAAATGCAGTATATTTCAAATAAATAAAAAATTTGAAGCTAACACCACTGAGCAAAATTTCCAGTACATGATAATATCCATGGGATGCACTAAATGAAGTTAAATAAATAATTTTTTATTTAGAATTGCTCTGAAATGCGTGGAGGGAAAGGAGCTTATTGGATGCTAGTTTTATAAAGAAAAAAATGTGAGAAAATTTTGCACTGAAGAAAAGAGAAAGACATTCTAATCCCTGAAAAAATGATGTAATTGACACAAAGTGTATACTTTTCACTGCTGTTCAAGCGATGTGTTTATACACCCTTGATTGCTAATCTTTCCCATGCATCTGGGATGTTTTATAGGTCCCTGTGAGTAGTAAAACCAGACATAAATGCTGTGGAATTAACTGTCCTCCTTAGTCAATCGGGCCTGTGTCCTGGCATTTCTGAGCGATATTTTTTCCCAGATTAGATGCATTTTCTCTGTTCTCTTCCAATCTGGACCCATGTCCAAATTATCCTCTTCCACTGCTCAGAATCTCACTTAAATCACTCCAATCCTCAGGGTTTCGTAAATGAACTCGCAGCTGGTATAAATGCAGAAGCATGTTCTGTTTCTGAACAAGTTTCTGCTCAAGAAATGTCTGCAAGAGCAGCAAACTAAACCGGGCACTAAAAATGTCTCTTCTGCTGCCATATTCATACTGGTATGAACTGGGTGCAATAAACAAAACATTAACCTCACCCTAAAAAGTTAGTATCTGTCATCTTAGACAAATTAACTTGTTATAACTAGCACTGTGGTACAAACCCAAATTCAAACAGATCAGCTTGAACTGCAACGCAGTTGAGCACCTGCCCACATCTTTGCCCCCCTGTGATCTGTCCACGCTGTGTGTCCTTCAGATCACTTGAACACAGGTACACAAGTTTATTATGGTGAAGTTTCTTTCAGTATTGACATGGGTTCTGATATTTTATATAAATACCTAGGTCTTGGAGTCAGGTGAATGCCATGGCATCTTAGTTCCACTTACATGTGGAAAAAAAGCAATAAAGCAAACAAAAATCCTTCAATACATAACTCAATTATTTTCAAAAGCAAGAAGTCAGGTAAATAAAATTTTGAAAACATTATTTTTAAATGTAATGATTTTGGTCCATTCTCAAGATTTTGGAGTGCTCTAATTAGACAACACCTGGATGTCTTAACTCTGTGACTATTTCTAGTTTGAAAAACTGTAAAATCAAAGCAACAAAATGAACTTATGTGACACATATTAATCCCATCACTCAGGTACGTTGGGTCTATTTATGCCACTCTATTCATGCGAGTTGATCCTACCCAGGAGCAGACACCGAAGGAATCATAGAATCATAGAATGGTTTGTGTTGGAGTGGGACCTTAGAGGTCATCTAGTTCCAATCCCCCTGCCATTGGCAGGGACACCTTCCACTAGATCAGGTTGTTCAAAGCCCCATCCAACCTGGCTTTGAACACTTCCAGGGATGTGGCATCCACAGCTTCTCTGGGAAACCTGTTCCAGTATCTCATCATCTGCACAGTAAAGAATTTCTTCTTTAGATCTAATCTAAATCTACCCTCTTTCAGTTGAAAACTTTTATCCCTCATCCTATCACTATATTCCCTGAAAAAGTGTCCCTCCCCATCTTTCTTGTAGGCCCTCTTTGAGTACTGGAAGTCTGCTATAAGGTCTCCCTTCTCTTCTCCAGGCTGAACAACCCCAACTCTCTCAGCCTTTCCTCATGGGAGAGGTGTTCCAGCACCCAATCATCTTCATGGCCCTCCTCTGGACCCACTTGATCAGGTCCCTGTCTCTCTTATGCTGGGGACTCCAGAGCTGGATGCAGTACTCCAGGTGGGGTCTTACCAGAGTGGAGTAGAGGGGCAGAATCACCTCCTTCGACCTGCTGGCCATGCTGCTTGTGATGCAACCCAGGATACAGTTTGGCTTTCTGGGCTGCAAGTGCACATCATTGGCTCATGTCCAGCTTTTCATCCACTGGTATCCCCAAGTCCTTCTCTTCAGGTCTGCTCTCAATCCACCCATTGCCAAGCCTGTATCCATGTTTGGTATTGTCTCAACCCAGGTGCCTGAAGCCCCAACCTAGGTGCTGCCCCTCGACCTTACACTTGGTGTTGTTGAACTTCATGAGGTTCACATGGGCTGACCTCTCTAGCCTGTCACGGTCCATCTGGATGGCATCCCTCCCCTCTAGAGTATCAACCACACTACTCAGCTTGGTGCCACCTGCAAACTTGTTGAGGGTGCACCCAATACCAGCCACTACCAGAGATGGGCTTTGGGGACGTGGTTGCAGGGCAAATGGCTAAGAGCCATAAGAGACTGAACCCACACAAACACACACACACACATGCAATATGGTTGGAAAAGGGACTTTGGAGTCCATGTTTGAATATGAAGGAGGGAGAATCATCCACTGAGGTGGATGCAATGGGGACAATTCTTGGGAGACAGCAATAGTGGTAGGACAGGCCTCGTTAAAAATGGTTTTTAACCGTTAAGCTACTGGCTGTGCTTTAACAGCAAGAGTCCTGAGTCAGTCTAAGCCACGTTCATTTAGGCAAAAAGGTCACTCCCAGGTGGGTGTTTGGGAAAAGGCCTCAGAGCTTTTGCCCTATGAAAAAAACTGTTGCTCCCCAGAAGAAAGACTTGCCAGAGAAAAGGAGGGAAGCATAGACTAAGCCTGGCACAAATGTGCTGGATGCATGTGGTGTGTTGACCCTGTCTGGACACCAGGGGCCCACCAAAGCTGCTCTATCACTCCCCTCTTTGACTGGATAGGGGAGAGAAAAGTAAATCAAAGGGCTCGTGAGTTGAGATAAGGACAGGGAGAGATCATTTGTCAGTTACTGTCATGGGCAAAATAGACTCAACTTGATAAAATTAATTTAATTTATTGTCAATCAAAATCAGAGGAGAGAGGAGAAAAACTGCTAGATCTTAAAAACCTTCCCCACACCCCTCCCTTCTTTCTGGGCTCAGCTTCACTCCCAGTTTCTCTGCCTACTCCCCCCAGCGGCACAGGGGGTCGGGAATGGGGGTTGAGGTCAGTTCATCACACGTTGTCTCTGCCGCTTCTTCTTCCTCGGGAGAGGACTCTTCCCCTGCTCCAACGTGGGGTCCCTCTCACGGCAGACAGTCCTCCACAAACTTCTCCAACGTGAGTCCTTCCCACAGGCTGCAGTTCTTCACCAACTGCTCCAGCGTAGGTCCATCCCTCCCACGGGGTGCAGTCCCTCAGGAGCAGACTGCTCCAGTGTGGGTCCCCCACAGGATCACAAGTTCTGCTGGCAAACCTGCTTTGGTGTGGGCTCCTCCCCCCATGGGTCCGCAATGGCTTGCCAGGAACCTGATCTGGCGCAGGGTTCCCACGGAGTCACAGCCTCCTCCCTTCGGGCACATCCCCCTGCTCTGGTGTGGGGTCCTCCCCGGGCTGCAGGTGGGGATCTGCTCCCCCGTGGGCCTCCCTGGGCTGCAGGGGCACAGCCTGCCCCACCATGGGCTGCCCCAGGGGCTGAGGGGAATCTCTGCTCTGGCGCCTGGAGCCCCTCCTGCCCTCCTGCTGCCCTGGCCTGGGGGGCTGCAGGGCTGCTCCTCTCACAGCCTCTCACTTCTCTTCTCTCTCCAGCTACTGAGACGCAGATGCTTTTTTTCCTTCTTAAATATGTTATCCCAGAGGTGCTTCCACCACCACTGTTTGTCTTGGCCTTGGCCAGCAGCGGACACAGGGAAAACTTCTAGCAGCTTCTCACAGAAGCCACCCCTGTAGCCCCCCCACTACCAAGACCTTGCCACACAAACCCAATACGATGCAATAACTCCCCTCAGAGCTTTTCAGTGTGCAGCATGGGAGAAGATCAAATTTCTCTTTTCATGCATATTTTACTGCAAAATCTTCCATTTCATCAGAACTGGACAGGAAGCTCTGTGCACAGTCTATGAGGTTCCCTGTTAAGGGATAATCTTCTTCACAAAATGTAACGGCACAGTGTACTTTATGGTCTCTGCCCTCCCT
>NW_009259797.1:200800-224536 GCF_000687185.1 Egretta garzetta
ACTTTCTTCAGCCCAGCTATAAATCCCATTAGGCGAGGTTACCAGCTTGAATGAAGAAAAATGTGTTCTTACATACATTTCCCAGTGTCACCCCAGGCAAAGCATTTTTATGGCAGGCATTTGGGTGATCTGCAGGAAAAGAAACTATGCCAGTTATGAATACTTTTGCAAAAAAAAATCCTGTCAGGGCATTACAGGCCACAGAGCAGTACGCCGCTGTTACTGCAAAGCTATCAGGTGTGATGACAGCAGCCATCAGTTGCTGTTGCTAAAATTCAAGCTAATGGTGATTTTTGGAGCCAGAAGCGAGTCCTGAGCAGGTGCCACATGAAGAAAGGTAAAGCATTAGTGTTAATAATATTTTCTTGAAGGAACACATCCTGTAAATTACAGGCAATCAAGTCATTTTCGTGGAAAGAAATGTCACTTGTTGCTTTAAAAACTATCATAGAGGCTTTACTGAAAAGTAGCCTTTTAAAATGTAATACAACTTATCCTATTTTCACTCCCTTCTGATGAAAGCAATGAATCAGAACCTGTTGGAATAGTCACTCTTTGAACAGTGACACATCTTTAACTTTTTTTGCACTGTTGGTATTTTCAGTATCCAGCTTTCCAATTCCTTCCTGTCCTTTGAAAACAACATGCAACTAGAAAGCCCCCCAATACCTATCCATTTAGTACCAGAGCCACGTTTTGGTTTTAATAGTAATTATTGGCTTGGCTTAAGAGTTTGCTCTGCAGAAATGTCTTTGCATCTTTTTTCTCAGCTTCTTTAGGAAGTTTTCTAAGACATTAAATGCTCATAGCATTGAAATATCAGTGTGTTCTGTAAGCACTTACAGTACTTGTCTCCTGGGTTTTTTTCTCTTGCCTGTTTGGACGCACTGCTGCCAGTACTGTATTTAATACATAGTAGCTTCACTCTCCCTTGATGATTTCTTATTGGCATTTTTCCACTGTGCATTTGTGTTACTTTCCTTCTTTGATATATTCCCACAAGGAACCAGAAGACAGAAGCAGTGGAACGCTGTAAGGCACCACATGGCAGGAGCTTTCCAAGAAAAATGAGCAGTCACATGTCAAACTGGAAAATTACATTGCATGTTGAAGAGACTAGTGGTGTATTCCCTTTGACTCTAGTCACATTTGCTTGCTAATCCATTCCTTTTCTGATATTCCAGTCTCCTGAGCAGGACAAAATCCCATAACATCCTCACAGGGAAGCTCAAGAAGTGTGGGTTGGATGAGTGGACAGTGAGGTGGATTGGGAACTGGCTGAATGGCAGGGCTCAGAGGGTTCTGATCGGTGGGGCAGAGTCCAGTTGGAGGCCGGTGGCTAGTGGAGTTCCCCAGGGCTCAGTACTCGGCCCAGTCTTGTTCAATTTGTTCATCAGTGACCTGGACGAGGGGACAGAGTGTACCATCAGCAAGTTCGCTGATGACACAAAACTGGGAGGAGTGGCTGATACGCCGGAAGGCTGAGTCCTGGTGGGTGACAAGCTGACCATGAGCCAGCAGTGTGCCCTTGTTGCCAAGAAGGCCAATGGTATCCTGGGGTGCATTAAGAGGAGTGTGGCCATCAGGTCAAGGGAGGTTCTCCTCCCCCTCTACTCTGCCCTGGTGAGACCCCACCTGGAGCACTGTGTCCAGTTCTGGGCTCCCCAGTTCCAGAAGGATGAGGAACTCCTAGAAAGAGTCCAGAGGAGAGCAACTAGGATGATAACAGGACTGGAGCATCTCCCCTATGAGGAAAGGCTGAGAGAGTTGGGCTTGTTTAGCCTAAAGAAGAGGAGACTGAGAGGTGATCTAATCAATGTGTACAAATATCTCAAGGGTGGATGTCACAAGGATGGAGCCAGACTCTTCTCAGAGGTGCTCAGTGACAGGACAAGGGGCAATGGGCACAAACTGAAGCAGGAGAGGTTTCAGTCGAATATGAGGAAGAACTTCTTTACTCTAAGGGTGACAGAGCACTGGAACAGGCTGCCCAGGGGGGTTGTGGAGTCTCCTTCTTTGGAGATATTCAAAACCCACTTGGATGATGTCCTGTGCAACCTGCTCTAGGTGACGCTGCTTTAGCAGGAGGATTGGACTAGATGATCTCCCGAGGTCCCTTCCAACCCCTGCCATTCTGTAATTCTGTGATTCTGTGATCTTTTTAAAATCCTCCCTGTTAGAAACTGGTGTTCTCTTTGTCCTTGCAGATAAATGAGTTCTCCCTACAGCAAATTATTCTTTAGATCAGCTTCGCTGCAAGATGATTAGCACTCATTTCTGAGCCAGTAACATGTTTCCGGTATACCAGTTTCAAAGTCTGAAGCCTCATGATCCTGTAAGGCTGGAGACTATATTGCATCCTCGGGAAGCACAGAGCTGGAATTTCTGAAGGGCACATAGAATATTTGTTAGAAGTCTGAAGATACCAGACTCCAGTCCTTGTCAGTGACATTTTCAATGTCAAAACATCACTTTGGAGGAGATTTTATGCATCTCTCTAAGCTTAATTTTTTGCATTAATGCAAACTGAGGCACCTAGCTACATGTGTGAAAGGGCACAAAATCTGAATATTTTAAGCATGAAAATATCTGTAAAACATTTAAAATATTTTTTCTGTAACCTATGTAGCCTACGTGTAACAGCTCAAATTTATTTGGCAAACTGATTTGCTCCACAGGCTTCAAAACTTTGTTTCCAAAATGTTTGAAGGTAGAATTTCTCACTGTGCACTTATTCGGCAAAATTTCTGAAAACTTCAGCTGTCATCTTCTGTGATAAAACTCTAACTTATGCCTAACATGAATGGAGTTCTTCCTGCAAAGAAGACAAGACAAAAAAACCCAATGAGAAGCAAACACGCTGAACAGGTATTTTCAAATGTAATTTATGTGTAGTATTTGCTTCACTGTAAATTTTTTATGTAAAAAACAGCAATTGGCCACACAGAAGTTAATGTAGATAATCTGTGTGATAATAAGGATAAAACTGTCACATAAGTAATTTGCTTTCAAAATCATGCACTCCAGGCTCTTTTATCAGGACAGTCTTCTGAATGTCAGATGGTTACTAATTTAATGTTCTTCTATTTTTAAATCCAGTTAAAAATTTTGCTGCTGTTCAACTTTACTGTGCATATTCTGTACAAGAGTGACTCAAGACCTTGGGAAAGTGCTAACAATTGCACCTAGCCACATCACATTGTGGGGAAAGCAGACACTGGTGGAGCTCAAACTGAGATTTATGACTTTATAAAACACAGGATTTAGACAATACATACATCTAGATACATCTAGAAAGACATTCTTTGTGGTATCAAATTTACAAAACAATCGTGGCTATCTGCATGCAGCACAACATCACCGATGACATCTCATGGAACAGAAGTACAGTAACTGAATGGATGTCACTGGAAATGCATATCCCCAGGAGAAGCTTCTGCTGAATCATCTTATATGCTGTATATTGAAACAAATGTAAAGCAAGGACCTTCCCATTCACAGCATGTTACTGGAAATCCAGTACTGGAAAGTACCTGTGCTTTATAAAAGCAAGTAGTGGAACGTGCCTTAACTGTACCTACTGCACCTGCTGCTCTCTTTTTAGGTGAGGCGATCTACAGGAAGGCAAGAAAGCGTTCACATAAATACAGTCTTTTGGGACTCAAATGCATGAAAACATACAAAATCTGAAAGAGCAGTTTGGTATATGGGGATATGTACCTTCAGGTAACTTAAGGAGGAGACTGTGAGTTTGCTGAACTAAACGCTTGACAAGAAACCAAAGCTGTGAAGCCATCCCTGCCATCCCTTACATGAGTGTGGGATGTGTGGGAACTTAGAGCATAACTGGCTTTCAGCAAGCTGCAGCATGGCTCTCTCCAAGCGCTGTGCTGGGAAGCTGCCCAGGGAATATTGACTTCTGGATTTCTGGATCCAGGAAATAGCACTGTCAGGTCCTGAGGGGTAAAACTAATCCTTATTTAATTAAGAATTTTGATTAAATGAGTTTGGGTAAACAGGATGGTAAAGTAACCACAATATCTTGAAAACAAAATACAGGAACTGAAAGGCATGTCCTTGTCCAGCCACTTGTCAGTAAAAGTAAATTCTTTGTCTCCTTGCCCTTGCAGCTGCTGGGGATAAAAGTGCAGCCTCCTGGCTGCGGAGGGATCAGTGTGAGCAGAGCTGGGAGAAGGCTTTGGTAGAATTCACGAAAGGCATCTGTCAGCAGTGTTTTATAGCATTAACTGTGTTTCCAACCATGTTAGAAGAAAAAATGAACTTTCGTACTGGGTCTGCTTGGGATGGAGTTAATTTTCTTCACAGCAGCCTGTAGGGCACTGTGTTTTGGACTTGTGACCAAATCAGTGTTGATAACACACCAATGTTTTAACACACTGTTGCTGAACAGTGTTTGCACAGTGTCAAAGCTTTTCCTTTTTCCCACTCTTCCCTCTCCAGCAATTAGGCTGGGGGTGGGCAAGAGGTTGGGAGGGACACAACCAGGACAGCTGACCCAAGCCAGCGAAAGGGCTATTCCATACCATAGGACACCATGCTCAGTTATAAAAGCTCAGAGAAAGACAGAGGAAGGGGGAATGTCTGTGATTATGGCATTTGCCTTTCCAAATAGCCATTGCCCGCAATGAAGCCCTGCTTTCTGGAAATGGCTAAACTTTTGCCTACTGATGGGAAGTAGTGAACGAATTCCTTATTTTGCTTTGCTTGCATGTACCACCTTGCCTTACTGATTAAACAGCCTTTATCTCAACTCACCAGTTTCTCTTGCTTTTTCCCTTCTGATTCTCTCTCCCATCCCACCGGGGGGGAGTAACCAAATGACTGGCTGGGGGGTTATGTGCTAGCTGGGGTCAACCCACCACAACCTTGCGATGAGGCCCTTACAGCAATGTCTTCCCCCTGCCTCTCCCTCCAAATCTTCACTTTTAAATGTTTTTCCCTTTTAGCTTATAAAAAAAAATATTCAAGACATACTCAATAATGGACCAAAGTAAGAAACACGTAAGTATGCAGTTGCACACTTAATTCGTGTGCACAGCTGTGAGGACACATGCAAAGGAGGCACTCAGAAATGAAGACTGGTATCTCTTGAGTGAGCTGCTCATTTGATTCTGAAAGAATCATTTTGCAAATGTTATTTAATACGAGTGATGCAATTGCTCTGTTTGTCTGTCTGACCTCTTGGAACACCGTGCCAAAGGCTGTCCTCAGCTGTAGCCATGCAACCACATTGATCTCAGTGTGATTGCACAGGCATGGCTGCAGACAGAAGCTCACCTCAGTGGCTCACCTTCCTCCACTGCAGAATCACCCACTGTTCAGGTCTTATTTTTGCCAACATAGTTAGCTACTGCTTGCATAACTAATGTGACAGTTATGGGTGACTCTGTTCTCCAGCCTGTAGAAATGTATGTTGTCAGGTCATCCTGAGAGGGCTTCCTCCTAGATTATTTCCTTTGCTCCCTCACTCATTAGCTTATAAGAATCCTCTTTGCAATTTATCAGATAAAATTTATTATTTTGCTTTACAACAGTGTGAAAAGAATTAATTTAAAATGGCAATGATGGAGAAATGTTCGAGGCACTACCAAATTTCTTGGTCAATATTAAAGGTGGATTTTTGGAAGAGCTTACGGTTGAGATCACTCTCGTCCCACAGCTACTCTCTCTATATTTCAAGTCCAAATGAGACCATTATGGTTCAAGCAGAGCCACAAACTTTGCTAGCTAATTTGCTTAATCACCCTTACTGTTAAAAACTGTCATCCCATTACTAGTCAGAATATACCTGTCTTCAGCTTCCATCTGTTGGATTCCATCAGAGGCCTGAATTTATTCCAGGTTATCTGATCAGGGACCTTGTCAACTAAGGGAAAAGGGGAAGCCAGAAACCAAAATATAGAGAGACACAGACCTGACAAAACAAACATGGAGACAATGACAAGAAACAAACCTTGCCACTCATAATAATTGATGGGCTATCAGGAAACTACAGGCAATGCTTCCAGGAAAATCAACCTGGACTTTGCAACTGATAAGACCATAAACCAGGAGAGATGGCAGACACCAGGCTGGGAGGGGTGTGGGAATTGATAGAGTTGTACAAACCCAGGGCGAACATGCAGAGAAAGGGAGGAAACACAGAGAAGGAGTAGCCAGAAAAAGGTATAAAAGAGGCCCATTGTGTGTAAAATGGGGCTGGGCAGTAAGCTTGTCTGGTGGAGGCCTGTGCCTGATCTCCACAATCTGTCCTATCTTCTTAATAAATATTTTCTCAGCTGTCTCACTCTTTATCCCATGTGTATGTTTGCTGCAAGAACTAAGAGCCAGCTACAGATGAGACCTGGCATGTCAACTGCTGAAGTGAGTGAGGGTCCCTAGCTGGGTGGGACCAGCTCTCTGGTCCTACAGACTTCATGTGCAGAGTGCCAGCTGCCATGGGACTAGTGTGAGTGGACTGGGTGTCAGTTACTGGTTTCAGATCAGGGTGTAGACATCCCTGGCCTGTGCTGTCAGCTACTGGAGTGAGTGCAGTCTCAGCCTCAGCTACTGGAGCAAATGGGGGTCTTGGCTGCCAGCCACTGGGGTGGGAATTCTGTGTGTCCTGAAAACCAGATGCTGGGAGGGACTGGCAAGAGTGAGTTGGGTGAGGGGCTCAACAGCAGCATCTGGACCAGGACTGCAGGCCACAGCCCCTGTACCTGGTGCCTTCTGCTAGAAGGGGTGACTGTATCTTCCCCACATCTGGTGAGTGTGTGTGGGGGGTCTGAGTGTGTATTCGGTAGCAAACTTCAAGCTGGAATAGCTGGAGACTGGGGTGGGCTCAGGTCTGGGCGAGGGTATGAGGCAGACAAGGGTCTGTGCTAGTATGCCCAGGGGGACTTGCAAGTGTGGAGTGTGGGAGGAGTGTGTGAGCTGGAGCTGGCTGTGTCAGGCACAGGCTGCCCCTCTGCAGCCAACCTCTCATAGAATTGTTTATGTTGGAAAAGACCCTTAAGATCATCAAGTCCAACCATTATTCTAACCCTGCCAAGTCCACCACTAAACTGTGTCCCTAAGCACCTCATCTACACGTCTTTTAAATACTTCCAGGGATGGGGACTCAATTGCTTCCCTGGGCAGCCCGTTCCAGTGCTTGACAAACCCTTATGTGAAGAATTTTTTCCTAATGTCGAACTTAAACCTCCCCTCGTGCAGCTTGAGGCCATTTCTTCTCATCCTATCGCCCATTACCAGGGAGAAGAGGCCGACCCCCACCTCACTCCCCCCTCCTGTCAGGCAGTTGTAGAGGGCGATCAGGTCTCCCCTCAGCCTCCTCTTCTCCAGGCTGAACAACCCCAGTTCCCTCAGCTGCTCCCCATCAGACTTGTGCTCCAGACCCCTCACCAGCTTGGTTGCTCTCCTCTGGACGTGTTCCAGCAACGCAACCTCTTTCTTGTAGTGAGGGGCCCAAAACTGAACACAGTATTTGAGGTGCGGCCTCACCAGCACCGAGTACAGGGGCACGATCACTGCCCTGCTCCTGCTGGCCACACTATTCCTGATACAAGCCAGGATGCTCTCCTCACAGAGGCTGCCCCTGCAGCCCCCCCTTCTACCAGTACCATGCCACAGGTACCCAGTACAGTCATAAACAGAAATGGAGCCCCAAACACGTAGATTTATTTATATAGCATTTGCAAACAATATTTCATGCTCCTTTGTGGTAAGCGCTGTACAAAACCTAGGACACCTCCAACCTTAAAAAGTGAGGCCTAGGAGGAGTGTGTGGCGAACAACATAGCTGAGGAGCAAAATGAATTTCAAAGGTGTTTAAAAGATGTTTGCAGTCAAGTTTGCATGCCGTCAGTTATTGTTATCACAGTATGCCACCACTCTCAAGACTATGTCTCTTTCTCTGTCTGGATTTTTTTCATCTTACTGCCTCCTTACATCATACCATTGCAGTCTCATTTTCTGCTCCCCTGGATTCCTCCTGCAGTCAGTCATCCATGTGAGGTACAATGCCGTTGTATTTTTCATCTCTTTCCCCTCTTCCCTTTTCAAAGCTTTTCAATTGACTGAGGATCCTATTTCAGAAACCGCTTTTTTTTTCTTGGCAAAATCTGATATTCCCCCCTCCTTGATAAGTAATGTGTACCATCATTATACACAGCCATCTCCTCAAAATGTCACTTCAAAATACACCTAAATGGTTTAGTGCACAGTCTGCAAATGAAGGACCAATTTTATAAATACCTTGATTTTTTTCAGCCTTTATCTGTCACACCGTATGTCCTCAGCAGCTTTAATGACCTGTTGGAGGTGGAAGCAGAAGGGGAAAAAACAACAGTGAGGAGAAAAGTTTAGTAAATATGCAATTCAAAGCCCATTTCCTCTGAGGCCATACATTAGCATCTAATATCCACCTTACAACCCATGAGACATAATTTAAATGATGGATACTTTTATCTAGATCTTCATGGTTAGACAGTACCATGTGCACCCAGTTATGCAGAATAGCAGAGATCAGCATCGTCAGGAAGCCAGTTAATAACGTCTTGATGTATTCATAGGCTGGGACATAGAGTGCTGCAGGCTGGAGGCTACTTTAATAAACTACCAGCACATTGCACCTACGCAAGATCAGCTGCTTCACCCCCTTCTCAGCCCTGACAGTTTGCTCCAGGACGTATCAGGGGTAGAAGAGTATTGGCACTGGCAACGCTGACTGTATGCATCAAAGCAACCAGCACCAACCTCATGCCCTCTCTGTCTGATCCTCTGTATAGTGGGATCTTAAACATGATTTTTTCATTTTTTCATTAAATCACTTTGGTCAGGTTTTACTGGGGTTTTGACTGGCTTCCTGCCTATAGGATTCCTTGAGGGTGCTCCCTTCCTCTCTCTGCCCCTATATGGGCAAGTTGGGGCTTCCACAAACCTAGCTTGAATCCTGAAGAAATTAGATGTTGACTTTCAGTGAAAGTCACTGTAGACTAGGCCCAAGAGACCTTGTTCTCAGAGAACGAAGTGAACCGCTGTATGAGAGTGTTGGGAGGAAGGAGATGTAATAAGCTTCCATGTGAAGCAGAGGACAAAAATAATAATTCCATTGCGTTTGTTGTTCAAAAAAGACTTGATGGCTTGAGTCAATTCAATCAACTTCAACTACCTGAAATCTGGATATCTATTCTTAGTAAAACATCTTTGTTAGATACTTAAACTAGGTGTCTACCATTCCACTTTTCAGAGGACCATGGATGTCTCACTGAGACTGGACATGTCACTTTTAGGAAGTAGCTGTGAGATGGGAAGAAACCTGACCTTGGAGGACAATAACTCCAGGATAAGGTTAGAGAATCTTCTCTGGGCTGGGTTAGGAAGAGAAATTTTATAAGGTAAAGGCCAGGTGGCAGATATTGTCTGTATTTTCCTCATACTGTGTTTAGCAACTTTGGATAATAGGCAACAAACTCCAAACTGCTCCAAGCTAATTCGTGTCAACAAATGGAGCATAGGCATCCAGCGCATGACCCAGATGAACCAGGTCTTCAAGGATAATGCTCAGAGCTAGTTACTGGGTCCTGCCCTCAGCCTTCCCCCACCAGGGAATGCACCTCTGTCCTCCTTTGCCTCTCCTTCCCCATCATCAGGGGTTACAATTTGCTCCTTTCTGTAGATTTACACAGTCATAAAACTGGGCTTGCACTCAGAAGCGTGAAATAATCCAGATCGTAAAAAATACAGTTGTAAGAGAAGTCTGTTTCAAAGATCATTTGACAGAAACAGGAATGAATGGGTGGGGATGGGTTGGGGTAGGAACCACCTGAGCTGGGTGTAATAAATAGAATAGGCTTTTTTCTGTGCTCTCAGTCTTGTTCCTTTGACTGAGACCTTGCCAGAGTGTGCACCTGGCTCTTTATAAGAACACAGTCCTGTTTAAGATGCTGAGGTGGAGCATTTGCCTAGGGGAAAAAAAAAAGGCAAAAATTAATAAATATCTGATCTCTGTTTGCTATCCACATTATATGGCTGGGTATATAAGAGCAGCAAAAAGACAAGTTCTTATCCCTGAAGAGGAATTTGCAAGACCAAGACCACAGTAACCCTGGGAGCTACATTTCACGTGTGATTCTATTGCCTGAATAGGTGTTCAGGGACATATTAGTCACAACAAACTATTCTGCCTGTCTTCCAGCTGCCCACCTAGAAGAGCATGGGTCTTACATAGGACTTATGCTGTATTTGTTATTTTGATACAGATACACTGGAGCATCCTGATACCATATGGCATCTCAAGAGGATGAAAAATTAGATATGAGCCATCAATGTGCAGGTCAGAAAGCCAATCGTATCCTGGGCTGCATAAAAAGAAATGTGTCCAGGAGGTCAAGGGAGGTGGTTCTGCCCCTTTACTCTGCTTTCATGAGACCCCACCTGGAGTACTGTACCCAGCTCTGGGGTCCCCAACACAAGAAAGGCACGGACCTGTTAAGAGTGGGTCCAGAGGAGGGCCATGAAAATTATCAGAGGGATGGAGCACCTCTGCTATGAAGACAGGCTGAGAGAGTTGGGCTTGTTCAGCCTGGAGAAGAGAATGCTCTGTGGGAGACCTGATTGCAGCCTTTCAGTACTTAAAGGGGGTTTATGAGAAAGATGGAGAGAGGCTTTTACCAGGGCCTGTAGTGACAGGACAAGGAGCAAGAGTTTTAAACTAGAAGTGGGTAGATTTAGACTGGACATAAGGAAGACATTTTTTTTCGATGAAGGTGGTGAGACACTGGAACAGGTTGTCCAGAGAAGTTGTGGATGCCTCATCATTCTAAGTGTTCAAGGTCAGGTTGGATGGGGCTTTGAGCAACCTGATCTAGTGAAAGATGCCCCTGCCCATGACAGGGGGGGTTGGACTAAATGATCTTTAAAGGTCCCTTCCAACCCAAACTATTCTATGATTCTGTGATCTCTAGTCCACTTCTCCTTAGGCAACTAATCCTGCCTCCAATCCAGCTCCTCATTTTTTTGGTGGGGGAAGTGACTTAACCATAATTGGAGTCTTGCAAGAGGTAAGAACACTGTAAAGGTAAAGCAAAAATACAAATTTGAGGGGAGATGAAAGGACAAGAGTATCTATGAATGGAGTGATGCTTTCTGTGGATGCATGTGATGTGGTTTCAGTCTCACTTCAAGCAGATCCCTTCCTACACATGGCACAGTTCAGCTGCCTCTCCATTCGATGCAACTGCTTGTGGAACTGCCCCAACAGGAAAACCAGCAAGCAGTTGCATCAGCTGAATGCATGGGACAGTAAGTTGTGTCTCAGAGGCAAGAAACAGTGCCTAAAGAAGAAACTTTGTATCATCTATAACCCTGGAGAAAAACCTGTGAGAAATTTCTTCAGGTGGGCTCAGAATCTGGAAATCCTCTGTCCTGAAGATGGACTTATATGAATGTTCCCACTGCATTTAAGAAAAAGGGTTATGAATGATCTGATGGAAAGGGGAAATCGACTTGCATTTTACGATGAAAGCTCTTCATTTGCTGTCTCAAGAAGGCCAGTAGTCCAGCTCCTAGTGCAAACTCTTATACCTCTCAACGCTATATCACGCAGGCATTTTACTGCTATTCATTACATGTAAATGTTTCTTTGTCCCAATAGAAACTTGCAGCTGTCAACACAGCCAACGCTAACTACCAGGAAATGATCTGTCTGAGAAGGAAATGTTGCAAGCTATCAAGTCCCCACAATGTGCTAAAACATCCGTAGAGGCAGACTGCCAGGGGTTTATTATAAACTATGGACCATATGTTCTCTTGGCTTCCATAGTTTTGAGCAAGGAAATGTGTCATCAAATAATCCCGAAGGGAAGGGAGAATGCACTGTGCAGGGGAAGAATCATAATGATACTTCACTGGGATGGTGCTCCGATATCTGCTTTCCTGAAGAGTGTGAAGGCTAAAAAGACCCATAGGGATATAAAAAGGGGATTGTTACTAGAGTGTGGATAGCAATAAACTTGGCAGGAACTCCACCATATGGCAACCTCAGGAGATGTGATAGATGTCTGGGGAAAACCTGCTGTCATTCATGCTGGTACAAGAAACAATAATCTTCTAATGTACCTATCTCTCTTGGCTGTAGTCAAGGCAGGTATGTCAAGACATGTGCTTCACAAGATTCAAGGTGAAGCAGACAGGTAACCCCACCATCCAGTCTTGCTGATGATGCTGTTGAACTAGCTCCACATATATGCAGTATAGATATGATTGGTGTTGAATAAGACCTGAGTCTGGCAATAAGTTGAATAAGACCTGAGGCTACCTCAATCATTACCAACCCAAGCTGGTAATATTTCTTTACAGGTTAATGTTTTTCTATGCTGACACCAGGTAGTGCAGGTAACACCGCCTGTTCCAATCCTCACTCCTGCTATTGCAAAACACTGAGCTGCACGGGCTATGACAATTTTTTCTCCATTTACCTGACAGCTGATGTCACTAGTACCCAGAATGACTCTCACAGTTCAGTGCAGAGCCCTTCAGAGCTTGAAAACATGTTGACAAGCAGGCACTAAGAGTGAATCAGCAGTGCCTGAGGTGGGGAGACCAATCAGTCCATTGGAAACAGAGATTGCAGGGCAGGGTAGATAGCTTCAAGCAGATGGTTCTTACTAGGTAAGATTAGGGGAGAAGCCAAGTATGTTCTTGAAAAGTCTGAGGTTGGCCAATTGGTTACAAAACAGAAACATAAAGACACACAAACCAAAACATATTTCACTGTAGTGCAACCTACCTGAATTTCATCTTCGTTCTCAGCTGCTCCATAGGATTGTGCTCCAGGAGGAGTCTCGGCTGACTGTGCAGAGGGAACAGCTCCAGCAGCACCTCCACCCTCTAAGGTGATGCTGACAGAGCTGAAACAGGTCCTTCTCTTCACTAAAGATCTTCTAATGCCTTGGCTACCTTGAGGGGCTGGCCACTCTCCTATTTGCTTCTTAAGGTTAGTAAGTGTTGCAGAAATTTTATAGAGAGGATTACATATACAAAAGCTTCTTTAAAATGTAAGAGCTCCCTCCTAGATAGAATAGATTCCATGACTTTTGGTGTAATATCCATATTAGGGTTTATACCAACTATGGCTGTGAGCACTTACACTTCTTTCACCATTTCTTGGGGTACATAAAACAAGCTCAATCATAACCATGGGAAGAAGTCATTTGTTGAAAGCATGATTTTCAACTTACAGTGGCAAAGGTATATACATTGGGTGTCCGTGGCAAGGTTTTGGTCATGGGGGAGCTGCAAGGGTGGCCTTTGTAAGGACAGGTTGGGGCTGCCCCATGCTGAACATAGCTGGTTCCAGCTGGTTCCAGCTGGCTCCACAAGGGACCCACTGAAGGACATAGCTAAGCCCATCAGCCAAGGTGGTAGCATCTTTATGAAACCATATTTGACAGGGCAAAAAACTGCAGATGGAGAGAGGAGGAGGGAAGACAAAGTGAGAAACAACAGAGAGAACACCAGTGGTGCCCAGCGACAGGATAAGGGGCAATGGGCACAAACTGAAGGAGAAGAGGTTTCAGTTGAACATGAGGAAGAACTTCTTTAGTTTGAGGGTGACAGAGCACTGGAACAGGCTGCCCAGGGGGGTTGTGGAGTGTCCTTCTTTGGAGATATTCAAAACCCACTTGGATGATGTCCTGTGCAACCTGCTCTGGGTGACGCTGCTTTAGCAGGGGGGTTGGACTGGATGATCTCCGGTGGTCACTTCCAACCCTTGCCATTCTGTGATTCTGTGATTCTGTGATTCTGCGTCAGAGGAGGAGGAGGTGCTCCATGGCATGTTGTGAAGGACTCCATACCAGAGCAGATTTTCCTGGCAGGACTCCAACCCATGAATAACCCATGCTGGAGCAGAGGAATGGTGTGAGAAGGAAGGAGCAGCAGAGAAAAAATGCTATGTATTGACCATAATCTGCCTCACTCCACACCATACCACTTACAGTACAGATAGAGAAATCTGGAGTGAAGGACTGAAGTTCAGCCTAGGAAAGGGAGGAGGAAAGGCCTTGCTTTAATGTTTGTCTTTTTGTTTCTTACTACCCAAATCTATTTTAGTTGGCAATAAATTAAGTTCATTTTCCCCGATTTGAATCTGTTTGGCCCACAGCAGTAATTAGTAAGCAATCTTCCTGTCTTTATCTTGACACTTGACCTTTCTTGTTCCTGTTCTTTCTGTTTCTTCCCCATTTCCAACCCCTGTCCTAGTGAGGGGGGAGCTGAGTGGGCAGCTGGGTGGGAGTTAAGCTGCTGGCCAAGGCCAACCCACCACAGTATAGCATGGCATACACATGACAGACTTAGCAGATTGTGCATTTTTTGTGCCTTATCTCACTGTCCCAGCTTTCGTCATTTTGGGAGTCTCCTACATGCTGGCTTTTACATACTTAAAATGTTGTTAGACTGAAAACCTGGGCTGAAACCTGCAGTTCCATGTGTTTGCCTCTGACATTTTAGAATAAATATCAGCAGTCCTAATTAAAAAAAAAAGTTAACAAAAATAAAATGTCTGCTTTAACATAAACATTCTTAAAAATGAATTCATTAAGAAGGTCCAGCATTTCTGTGCTTTGAGAAAGTGCTTATAATTTAGTTGATGGTCTCACAACAAGGTTGTGCTTTTTGAAATCTCTCTGAATAGCTCTTCAACTTTGTTCAGTTACGAAGCTTTAGACCTTCATTTTGTATGTGCTGTAGAGACTGGGCTAAAAGACTGCAGTTAATTTCTCTGATGACTGCATTTGCATGATGCACGATCCATCTCCCTGATGTGACCAGGACTTCCCTTGTCCTTTGGAGCATACATAGAGTGCCTGGATATAGTGACAGGCAGGCACCTCAACATGGGATGTACAGCTTGTAGCCATTTGAGCGTGTATTATTTGTACTATTGTATTATTTGTGTGTTTGTACAGCTTGCATTATTTGAGCTTATAAGGTTCCTCATTCATTCACTCAGTTCATACCCATAAAAAGCTTACGTAAATGCTGTGTGGGGACAGTCCAACACGATACTTTTATTTCAGCCATAAATGCCACAAGTTATGTATCTCCCAACTAAGCATGACTATGCCGAGGAATTCCTTCCTGTGTCTTGACTCCCAGTATACTCTGCCTCTGAGGAATGTGCTACTTCTTCATTTTTCTGAGTTGGAACTAAGAGAACTGGCGTGGTGCAGCTGTTGGAGTGACTCAGCAGAATGGCTCCACATCCTCATGCGCATGACACCTTGTGACAAAAAAATCTCACATTTTCAAGATAAAAAAAGCCTTAGTTTCATTAATTTCTTCTTCCAGGGGAGCTAAAATTATTTTGAAGGGGAAACAGTAAAATTGAGATTCCACTACACCAATCTGTCAAAATGGCAAACATGAAAATCATGTCAAGAATATGTTAAATTTTATTGGATTCGTAATTATTTTCATACTTTCCAGACAGAATTTAGGAGTATCTAACGCAAGGCTTAAATTGCTGAACATATGGCAGATGAAGTAATGCTCGTAACAATGGAGGCTAATGAGAAATGTTTTGCTAACAAGCGCATTTTACTTTGTAGATTTTTCGTCAGAATTCAGGAAGAAACTTGGAATTTGGTAGCGGGAGGAGGAAAATGGTAGAAATCTTTCAGGATCTGAGTATTTGACCTCTAAAAGTCCAGGGTGAATGGACTGTCATTTTCATTTAATATAAAAAAATAACAATGATTGATGAATTAATCTGTTGAGGTTGTTTTGTTACTTCTTTTTTTTTTTTTTTTTGCCAGGTTGTTTGGGTTTTTTTCAGAGACAGTTTTGAGAGTTCTGCAAGGTCTGACAGTAGAAGTGAGATTCACCTGCCTGAAAATATGTTTGAAGTGGCTTTAGGTGGTTAAGTTTTCACCTGCAATTCTTTCTCCTTCTTTCATCATCTGCATGTGGGGCAATGCACAAGGGTTTCTCGATGTCTAACAGACCACTTTCACATATGTTCACTCATACCACCTCAGAGAAAGACATCTAACCCACACTCAGCTCTGCTGCACCAAAGTTCCCGATTTCCAGGTATTTAACTTCTGTACTAACTGTGGCAGACCGAAAAGACAGCCTGCAAACAAGCTCTGATACAACACACACTCATTCTGGTTTTGGGCTAGCCAACAATCTGTGCTGCAAGGAAGAGAGTTTCCCCAGACCCATTAGTTTAGGTTATTGTGGTTGGTGGGACTTCAGCGTCTGCACAGGGACTAGGCTAGGAATAGGGTAGATCGTTAGGCTGGGAAGGGGCAGCAGTGAGAATTCAGCTCCGGGGCAGAACAAGGTGGGTGGAAGCCATATGCAAAACCTGAGGGCAAGGCAGCTTCTATCTGTACCCTAATCTTTCCTGTATCAAATGTTCCCAGGACTGTTATCTGGGATGGAGAAGACAGATGGGTACAATCATTGTCTCTCCCTCCAACAGTATGTGACCTCTTTCAGCCACTAATTGGGAATGATCCCGAGCCCTTGTTGAGTCCAGGACCCTGATCAGTTATTCATTAAGAGACTGTTCATTGGCCTTGGCCAAAACCACACTGAAGGCATTGAAACAATTTCACAGTCCAAAGCTCCAGGGCCCCACAATATTCCCAAGTACTGTTTAAGTCACTATTGTGGGCGGATTTAGCTAGCACGTTCACTCTGGTGAATGCCCTTGCCTCTCACCGCTTAGGATTGTAACTCTCTGCCTGTGATAACTTCTGAATTTCTGTTCACACTCCTGCTTCTTAGGCTTCATGGGCAAACTGCATCAAAATCCAGGCTAGAGACAAGCACCATTCAATTCTCATGTGACTTCCTTAGAAAGGTTCACCTCTCAACAGTTCAAACAAAGCCACGATTGTCCCTGCATGCCAGGGCTGTGCCACAAGCTCCTTTCAGCACCAGTTATCTAGTCAATGGCTTCTGAGCTTCTGGGGAAATGTGGTATGCAAGAAATGCAGAAGCCGAGTGGGCAGTAACAACAAGGCCAAGAAGAGGAGGAGCAAGAGGGCATCACCGTGACCACACAGTGACTGGCAGGACTGGAATGTGGCCTTGCTATAAAACTTAGGGCTCGAAATTAAACTGCATCACTTGGAGCATCCATACTGTGTATGCTGTGTTTCCTTGACCAGCAGAGGGCAGCGTGTCTGCATGATCCTTTGGGTAACCTTAAAGTTGATACAAGAACCAACAAGGAAACTCATCAATATTGGGCAACTTACATTTCTTCTACCTTTGGAGTTCTATTCCATCATGAACTTCAGTTTATCCTCATAAAGTGCAAAGTCCTGCACCTGGAGATGAACAACCCCGTGCACCAATATATGCTGGGGGCCACCCACCTGGAAAGCAGCTTGACAGAAAAGGACCTGGGGGTCCTGGTGGACACCAAGTTGAATGTGAACCAGCTATATGTCCTTGCTGCAAAGAAGGCAAATGGAATCATGGGCTGCATTAGGCAAAGTATTACCAGCCCATCAATCCCTTCTACTCAGCCACACCTGGAGTACTGTGTCCAGTTCTGGGCTCAGTACAAGAGAGGCATGGACGTACCGGAGAGAGTTCAATGAAGGGGAGCAAGGATGATTAAGGGACTGGAGCACCTCACATATGAGTCTGAGAGAGCCTGTTCAGCCAGGAGAAGAAAAGGCTCAGGGCGGATCTGAAGAGAGAGTGCAAGGAGGATGGAGCCAGGCTCTTTTCAGTTCTGCTCAGTGACCAGAGGCAATTGACACAAACTGAAACACAGGAGGTTCCCTCTGAACATCAGGAAACACCTTTTTCCTCAGAAGGTGACTGCGCACTGGCACAGGCTGCCCAGGGAGGCTGTGGAGTCTCCCTCTTTAGAGATATTCAAAAGCTGTCTGGACAAGGTCTTGGGCAACTGGCTGTAAGCGGTCCTGCTTGAGCAGGGGGGTTGGGCCTGATGACCTCCAGAGGTCCCTTCCAACCTCAACCAGTCTGTGATTCTGTGAACATCTGGAAGCCATTCCTTCACAATGCTACCATATGAGGACCGCACAGAGTTGCTACCTATGGACTTACATGACAAATTCAATGCCTATTTGTAGCAAACCCTCATCATGTCATAGAGATTTCTGCTAGACTCAAAGGGTTTGTCCACAATGGAAAAAAATATCTATTCCCTGGAAGACTGTATTTTAGCTGCCCTGAGGAGGCCTGATCACAGCGTTAGGCCTATCTTGTGGGGAAAAAATCCACTTTTCATCTCCTAGTGACATTCAGTTGAGATTTAGACACTAAAAAGTAGGTGTAGGGTAGATATTTAAAATCCTATTACAGACAATGGCCACCTGGATCCTCATTCAGTTGCCTAAACATAGTGTGTGATGCCGTTGGATTTTCTCTATGCAAGATACCTGCATGGGGCTGGCAACCATGATAAAGAGCCTATGGGAAACCCACATGCTTTTGAAAAGGTGGCTGGAGGCTCAAATGGCACTATAGGTGTGTAGGTGTATGAACCCCTCCAGTAATCAGTGCAATCAAGTGAGAGCACAAGGCAGTTCAGTAGACATCAGTCACAAGGTCCAGGTACCCACACCTAGCTTCAGTGCCCACATCTAGACCTGGCTGCCCTGTATCCACAATGTGTTCATGGGGCTGGTAGCTTTGTCACAGTACCTATAGGAAGCCTAAATATTGTTGAAAGGCTGCCTAAAGGCCAGGCAGAGTACTCTGGCTTGTTTACCTTGATTGAGTGGCATCTGCCAAAGTAGTCAGGGCAGTTAGATTTCTGACTGTAGGTAATGGCAGTGCAATGAAATGCAGTTTGGGAGAGTGCCCATCTACCTTTGTGAGGCCCCTGTTAATAACAAGGATGAATCCTAATCTAGAGAACAACTGTTTTGAGGAGTCAGAGGTTGCATGGCTTGTTGTACATGCTGTTGTTTGCAGTCTTGTGCTCAGTGAAGATTTACTTGCAAATGTGTGTATGAGAGCATTCTTAAATTAAAAATACATCTTCCAAAAGGTGAAGAACTGGCTCTGTGTATCCTCACAGTGAAAGCCAAGGATAGGCCGAAGTAAAAGCATTTGCTTTGTGTGGGAGGGAACTTAGGCCAGTGGTACAGAATTACCTCCCACACTTCGGCTGGTATGTGTCACACTTTGAAAAGGGTATTAAACATTAGAAGAGACAACAGAGAAACTTTCAGTCAATTGGCATTTCGTTCTGCTCTGTCTGCACTCCTACACTTCTCTGAATGCCATCCTAGTATTTCCCTTCTGGCAAAATTCTAGTTTTTTTAATCTTCCATTGATCCAGTGAACTTCCAGCGGGTCTCCTTGTTTTGTGGGTGACAGCTGGCTCACTCTGGCAGTGTCTTGTGAGAGCACTGCTCTCCCCATCCCACCAGCTTTCCTCCAATGCCTGGACCCACCTTACTATGGATGACCTAGCTGATCTCCCATGTATATGCCAAGATCTTGTGATTACAAACTTTGGCTCAGCCTGCAGGAGAGTTCAACCTCGAAAGCAAAGTATGATCTGTAAGGTACAGAGTGTAAGGGCATAAGACATAGTCTACCTCACCCGGTGGTCCATCTGGCCTAATACTGCATCTCCAGTAGTGGCAGTGAGAGATGCTAATTAGGGAGAACATGTGAGCCTGGCCTGTGCATCAGTGGTTTAAGGGTATTGGTGATAAATCCCTATCCTGTCCTTTTACTGTGTCTTTATGTACCTCCTTTCCAAGAATTTGTCTATCACCTTTTTGGACCTGCTGTATTTCTACCTGCAGGGTAGCCATAGGCATGAAGTCTAAGGGCTGAATAACGTCCAGGTCATCTAGTCCACTAAAGATAAAAAAATCATCCAGATTCCACACCTCCTTGTTAAGTCCAAAGCTGTAAATTGCAATAAGCTATTTCACTTGCCAGGAAAAACAAACTGCATCCCATCCCAAAGGGAGAAAATGCACCCACCCATCCTCCTTGCTTCTAAAATGACAAATTCTGTAGGCCCACATCAGAGTACTGACCATGCTATATGGTTTTCTTTTTCTGGCTTTGGCTGGTCCTTGGCTATTAAGAGAAAAGCAACAAAAAGAAATCTAGGCTCTCCAAAGGCTGGTACTACTGGGAAAAAGTAATTTACGCTAGTGTAACTGAAAACAAAATTTGGACATATCTGTCTATTTCTCCCACTCTTATCTTTTTTCTCCAACCAGCCTCCCACTTCTGTGCATCATTTATCCTCTCCCTCCTCCTGCAAGTTTTTCCTTAAATCGTATCTTCCTTCAAGGCTTTCTTATATGTCTTTTGCAAGAACATTTTGTGTTTGAATTCCTCTGGTGCATGATACTTGTCTGAATGAGGTAGCACATTTGCCAGGACACAGGCCTTGCCTTTTAACTTGGTGTGGAGAAGTGGGGAAATTTATAACACTGTAGGAATTATTTACAAGTGTAAGCTCTGTGCTTCATTTTTTCTCCCATAAATACAATTTTTGTTCTCATTAACGGTCATGCCAGCATGTCACAGTTATAAACAGTTATTGTACCTTCTCATTACAGTTGCACAGCAGCACTTCTAAGCCAGGGATCTCAGAAAGGTTTGCAGTCCTATAGCACTCCATTTAAGAGACAGGTAAAGTCTGTTATTCCCTTCTGACAGACACTGAACTTCACTGGTTTGCTCAAGATTTGTCAACAGCTGGACTAAAACCTAACCTAAACATCTACTGCTTATTTCTCTGTGAGCAACTTTCAGTAAGACCCAGCTCATCTCACACTGGCAATATCAGGACTGGGATGTGGCTTTTGCTGTTAAGTGCAGTGAGGTGCTGGCTTAGACCAAAGCCTAATATTTATATAATAAAAGTCAGGTCAAATGAATCGCAGTGTTGGTTGCCATGTCATTACTGAAGCCTGGGAAGTTTCTTAAGACAGAAAGAAAAATAAAAAAGGATAAAAATCTGGTCATATTTATACTGCCAAAGTGGTCCAAGGCACAGGACTGATGCTGCTCCCCGACACATTGCCCAAGTGCTGCACAGGAACAGCACATGGCCTGACCCACTCCTGTTAAATAAGCCGAGCGTGGCTGCTTCAGTTTTGCTTCCCCCTGCCCTGCACAGCCCTCCAACAGTGCCCCCCGGACTCCCTCTTCAGGGTATGCAACACAAACCCTGAGTTTCTGGGGGAGGGTTGACCCTGGCTGGACACCAGGTGCCCACCAAAGCCACTCTATCACTCCCCTCCTCAGCTGGACAGGGGAGAGGAAATATAATGAAAGGCTCATGGGTCGAGATAAGGACAGGGAGAGATCACTCAGCAATTACTGTCACAGGCAAAACAGACTCAAATTTGGGATATTATTTTATTACCAGTCTAATTAGAGTAGGACAATGAGAAAATAAAATCAAACCTTAAAACACCTTCCCCCCACCCCTCCCTTCTCCCCAAGCTCAACTTCCCTCCCAATTTCTCTCCCTCCTCCCCTCGAATGGAGCAGGGGGACAGAGAATGGGTGTTGGGGTCAGTTCATCCCACGCTGTCTCTGCCGCTCCTTCCTCCTCAGGGCAGGACTCCTCACCCTCCTCCCCTGATCCAGCCTGGGTCCTTCCCATGGGCTGCAGTTCTTCACCAACTGCTCCAGCATGGGTCCGTCCTTCCCACAGGGTGCAGTCCCTCAGGAGCAGACGGCTCCAGCGTGGGTCCCCGTGGGGTCACCAGCCCTGCCAGCAAACCTGCCCCCGCCGTGGTCGCCCCAGCCTGCAGGTGGGGATCTGCTCCCCCGTGGTCTCCCCAGGCTGCAGGTGGGGATCTGCTCCCCCCTGGGCCTCCCTGGGCTGCAGGGGCACAGCCTGCCCCACCATGGGCTGCCCCAGGGGCTGAGGGGAATCTCTGCTCTGTCGCCTGGAGCCCCTCCTGCCCCCCTGCTGCCCTGGCCTGGGGGGCTGCAGGGCTGCTCCTCTTGCATCCTCTCCTCTATCTGGCTGCAAGAATGCACTTTTTTTTTTCCTCCTTCCTAAATAAATATGTTATCCCAGAGGTGCTACCACTGTCACTGATAGGCTTGGCCTTGACCGGCGGCGGGTCTGTCTCGGAGCCAGCTGGCATTGACTCTGTTGGACATGGGGGAAGCTTCTGGCATTTTCTCACAGAAGCCACCCCTGCAGCCACCCCACTACCAAAACCTGGCCATGCAAACCCAATACAGCTTCCCACTGTGAAAATAGCTTCCTACTGGACTGAGACCCACAGCCTCACATCAGCAGTGGATCTGAACTTGGAAAAAAACCCATATGAACAAAGTAGTAATTATGATTTAGGGCCCTCAAGGGACACACCACTTTGAACTTGGAAGAGACCCAGGGCCTAGGGCTATGTAGCCTTTCTCCCTGGCCTCATGGCAAGATACTCAGCAAGATACTCCTCAACTTCAGTTTTACATAGGAAGACAGATGTAGTCTATGGTAGAGTCAATAGTATATAAGCAAGGCACGGAATTTCATGTGTTGATTCATACATCTTGAGCATAGCATCTCTTTAGGGAAGGACTGTATGAAGATTATCTGACCCAGCTCTGCTCTGCACCAAAGCTGCAGATGACCATTATTTAACTACCCCAGACAGCAAAACTAATGGGATGAGAATAAAAACATTGTCACATTTTTAGAAGAACAAGAATATGCTATTTAAACTGAAATCCTGTACTTTCATGCTTTCGGAGCTTTTCCTACAATTCAGAAGACATTTTCAGCCTGTGCAATAGTGATATGGGTACTTAACCAAGAGTCGAACCCTCAACAGTTTGATCTGGCACAGTTCTGCTAAGCCAGTGGCATTATAGCAATTAAATTCAAGTACAAATCTAGCCCAATAAACAGAAAACAAAAAAAAAATCATCAAATTGTGACTGAAATTGTCTGGACTCATCAAACAGCATTTCAGATTGTTAGGCCAGCATCAGTTGTAATGCAAGTGAAATTGCAAGGTTCTTTTGAAATCACATTCATGAATGAGGGATGTCCTTATCTCACATGCGGATGATAATTCCACAGTGAGGGAAAATTGCACATCCTCTCCCTCTGCCTCACACTGCCAGCTAATCCCTCGCAGCGGAGAACACTGGGGATTCCCATGCGCTGGAGCGCAGCCAGCAGCAGGATAATGCAGATGAACTTCAATGGAAGGACAGGATTTGGGACATTTCAGGGTGATTTCCATTCTCAGCTAAATGTCAGCACTCATTGAAGTTCAGGCAGGTCAAATCATGTTCTCTAATGAGCCAAATGCAGGTTGCTGCCATTGCCACAGCAGCGCAATTCTGCCCAGGACTGTCCTTTGCTCCACGTGGGATACTGAGTGAAAGACAGGCTCAATAAATCATTAATGTATTCATTCTCTAAGCAGGTCAAATGGTAATTAACCTCATGCCCATCCCTGCTGCTTTGAGAGTTAACTCAGTATCTACCATGCAGCTACAATTTGATCCAATAACTACCGTACAGGGGAGGTGACAAAGGTGTGTAGAGCATCACAGAAGCTGTCAAAGGAAGGGGACAAGCTGCACAGGCACCTCTGAACAGGGTGGACCCAGCCGCAGGAAGGACTCTGCATACAGGGATTGCTGTGGGCAGTGGGGCATCCTAGGAGGCAGGGCAGCCTCTAATGTCGCTGCCCTTCCTAGAGCCCTGGCTTCACCGCG
>NW_009259797.1:224698-225928 GCF_000687185.1 Egretta garzetta
GACTCTGCTGTGGGCAGTGGGGCATCCTAGGAGGCAGGGCAGCCTCTAACGTCGCTGCCCTTCCTAGAGCCCTGGCTTCACAGTGTCAGCCAACTCTCCTGATGTGCAGGGCCAACCTTGCCTTACAGATGAGACATTCAGAGGTGGCTCTCCTGATGGAGATGGATGTAGATGCAAAATAAAATACTTCTTTCTCAGGCAGAGTTTAATTACTCCCATGGAAGTACTCCCACAGCAGTTTTATCTTTGGAGACCTTCTCTGGAAAGGCTGGGCCTGCCAGTGTGTTTTCTGCAGTGCTGTTTCTCTCTGACAGAGAGATGAAGATCTATCAGCGATAAAAATAGGCTTAGTGCCCTGTCTTGGTAGCATCCTTGATACTGCACTGTAAAAGTAGGAAGAGGGAGGAAGGGTAACATCCCCTCCAGGCAAAGCTGCTTTCTCTGTCCCCTTCTCCCGTGAAACACTATATGCTTTTAAGGATGAGTTCATGGCAACGTGTGTTTGTGGAACAACTGGGGACACCAAGAACATAATCACCTCCTGCTCCAAGCACAACATTTTAGCTTAAAAGTCTATGGCATTTTATGGAATTTGCAGGAATTTGCCACCCCAGGTTGGCAAATCTAATGCTCCTTTGTCATTCAAATGCCCGCTGAAGGGTTGCTTGCCTGCCCTGCCTGTAGGATTAGTCTGGGAACTAAAACTGTCCAGAGAGCCAAAAGCTGTGGAACAGAGGACTTTTCCTACAGCGCTCCATAGATCACTGTGTAAGTAAAACTGTCTCGGCTGATTTTTCTGCTGGGAAATTATAAATGTGAACATTGAACCCCAGTGCTGATCAACTTTAAAATTAGACACTCACGCTAAATCTGTCAAATTTCATCAGATAACATAGTGAAAAATAAGCTCAGTTAACAGGAATAAATGTCAGTTAATTAGTCAACAGTCAGTTAATATGTTACATGGGATATTCCTGTTGTAAAACATCCGATGTAATTGCAAAACATTAAACAGTACTGGAGTGATACCAGCACTGAGTTTTCCACAGTTTTGTGCTGGTTTTGTCTGGGGTAGAGTTAATTTTCTTCATAGTAGCTAGTGTGGGGCTATGTTTTGGATTTGTACTGGGATAGTACAGGGATGGTTTCATTACTGCTGAGCAGGGCTTACACAGAGTCAAGGCCTTTGCTGCTCCTCACCCCACCCCACCAGCGAGGAGGCTGGGGGGG
>NW_009259797.1:226253-230189 GCF_000687185.1 Egretta garzetta
TCCGATTTTTTCCCCATCCCACCAGGGTGGAGTGAGTGAGCAGCTGGGCTCAGTTGCTGGCTGGGGTTAAACCATGACAACTTTCTAACAGAAAGAGCTGTGTCTCGAAATTTGTGTACAGGACTGAATGGGCATGTTAAATACCTCTGTGAATTCACCACGAGGTAGGGTACAGGGTAGCAAGGCTGTTGCATGCATCCTACACTGGAAAAGCCGAGGATTATTCCACAGGTGGAAAGGCCTCATCTATATCATAGAATCATAGAATCATAGAATCATAGAATCATAGAATGTTTTGGGTTGGAAGGGACCACTAGAGGTCATCTAGCCCAACCCCCCTGCAGTGAGCAGGGACACGGTTAACTAAATAAGGTTGCTCAGAACCCCATCCAAACTGGTCTTGTAGGTAAGCAAAGAAGTTGGCTCTTACAGCAACTATTTTTCCTCTGCCCTGTAACCTGTGTTTGAAGATGCTTGCTAGACGTCATGTAGAAAATTCAAGTATTTTGCTGGTTTTCTCTTGCTGAATGCTTTTGCAAAGGCAAGGGCTGTATGCATCAGGGTCCTGCTTTCCTTTGACAGCACCTTGCCCTGCTGTCCCAGTCTTTCCAAGTCTTTGGTGGACTGAAGATAGACCCTCTGCTTTGAATTAAAACCCAGTGCTTTTATGTTGACACATTGGTATTCACCTTGGCTAAAAAAAAGAGAAGGAAAGCATGAGACTTGCTGCACTTTCATTCCCCACGTCTCAATATGGATCATAATGACAGAATCTTCCTTAGTACACAAGGCTTCTGTTGATTTGTTTAACTTCACTTTTTTTTTTTTTCTGAGGAGTCGACAAAAAATTAAACAGAACATTCAATAGCAGACACTTCCTCTCCCAGCTGTTGAAATGATCTGGCAGTCTGGGAGAGCACCTCTGGAACAGATTATAGTATTGCAAACTGACATTCATCATACATAGGGTCTGGATTCTGCAATCAAGGATTCTCCTGAAGTACAAGACTTTAGGCCCAGGATTAGAGGCTCTAAATTAGATCACGTGAGCTTACCTTAAGGTCTAACACATGGCCCTGTTCCAGGTGAAAGCAATAGCGCCGGGCTGCAGAACGCATCTCAGCATGTTTCATACAATTAGGGAAGGAGCTGTACCCAGCCACAGAGAATCAGCAGGGCTCCTGCCCTCACTTTACATGTTCCAGTGAAGAGCAATACTAATGTTCTGAGGCCACCTACTGTTTACTTTTAACACCTACATGTTAATGGTTAGGGTACTGTCCAAGAGAGCAGTCTTTTCTTAATGACCAGAAAGTATTCCTGATACTCCTTAAGGAAGTCAAGGTACATCAGAAACAGAACTTGCTCTATTTTAATTGCTATTGTTTTATAAATATCACAATCCTCAACTTTTTAATATGATTTTTTCATGGAAAATAACTATTACTGTCTTGATAATTTATTTTACTTCATTAACATCTTCTGCAATCTGCATGAGAATACCGTTAAAAGAGCCAAATCCTCCCAGAGCTTCCACTTTCAAGTACTGAGGAGGAGTCTAGATGCACAGAGTGAAATCCCAGCTCCACTGACTCACAAGCAATTATTCCCCTTTGCATCAATAGAGCTAAGTTAGGGTTTTTCTCTCGCAGTTCATCATAACAGGAATCTGCTGATCTCATGCTGTTAAATCCATCTGCTGCCTCAAGCTTTGGCCTGAAGCACAATGAATAAAAGAGGAAGAGAAAAAAGGAGGAGGAGTATCAGAAGCTGTTATCCACAAAATGTCCCAGACTGAAGGCCTCAAGCTGAGCCTGTGGAGGCCAACCACTGCAGTACAAATGGAATGAAAGCTGAAACTCCAGACACTATAGTCTTTGCCTGTTACTAATAGCAGGCATCAGTCGACTCTATTACATGGGGACTCCCTTCCATTTACACATTTGCTACACATTCTCAGCTGCTATTTAGGCATGGGCTCCCAGTTCTTGTTATAACACAGGTCCCACTTTTCTTCCCGTTAAACAAGGTCAACTGGATGCTCATCCCTCTTTTCTCAGTCTCATCTAGCAAGCAACATTCAGATCTGCTCACACCAGTCCCTCTAACCAGCATCTGGCTTATAAAGGCTTCAATGCATCAATCAGTCATTCATCAATCAATTAAGGCATCAATGGCTTCTTCTTTTTTCTTTTTTTTGTTAATCCTGCTTCACTGAAGCTCTCTTCTTTCTAAACCATATTCTTCAGAGACCTGTAGAAATCTGTTTTCCAAAGTTATCTCTCCTCAATTTGCTGTACCTTGCTGGCTAGCTGTACCTTGGCTGGATAGGAGGTCTAGTTGGGCAGAACCACTGCTGCTGGAGCAGTCTACAAATCCTAAAAGAGAAGTTACCTAATATGTTCCACTGAGATGAAATCACCCACCTCCAACAAAGATGAAACCAACTTGAAGCGTGTATAGTCTCATATTCTTTTTAACATTCTTGATAGAATGGGAGAAAATGGGAGAAAACTTAAAGTACTGGCAAAGTGAAGGCAAAGACTAAGTATGTTTGCTAGCCATAAAGACTTCAAAAGAGTAAACACAAAGGAAGGAAAAATGGAGGCATAAACTGCAAAATCACACTGGCACATGAAAAAATCTAGATAAATCCTAAATCAAAGCAAAGACATCTTTCTCTTAACATACTGTCTGTAACTTACGGGAAAAAAATGTCTTTTTATGAGGAATCTAAGTTCTGGAGACATACTGGTGTTCCCATATTGAGTACTAAAATATAACTGCAACTTCTAAGAAGTACTTGGGCATTTGTACTTTGCAGAAAATAGTTTTTTTAAACCTCATTGTAATGAATAACCATATTTACTGAAATCAGAGAAAGTCACTTTTAGGGACTTTAAATCTTAAAGTTTTTTATTTATTTCATCTCTGGATGTTAAATAATACCTTAATATAATGATGTAAGGGGCAGGGGTTGATGAGCAGCTGGGTACTTTGCTGTATGCACTCCCTTTCCTCACCATCAAGGCAATATAATTAGAAGAACCTTACCTTGAATTGCTTTTTCTGTTTAAGTAAAAATTATTACAACTTTCTTCCCTAAATCAGCCCTGAGGATTTACAGGGACACGTTGAATTCAGAAAAACTAAGTAATTTCTGAAGTGAAAGATAAATGCTATCTGGATACCAGCAGCCATGAACCTGATTGCTCTGAACTTGTTGGTCCTAACTGTAAGATACATATTTTTTGTTTCACATGGACAGATTTTTCATTGTCTAAGGAAAATTATTAGTGAAATAGATCATGAGAAAAGTGTAGCCACAAGAAAGTGGATGAAAATGAAGAACCCTTGAAGAAGAGTTTATTAGACTATAGCTATACTGTAAAATGAGGCAGGGCTCAGAGATGGCAGAGGAAGAGGCAGAGTTTGGTGGCTTAGGCAGTGTGCTCTTCAACTGTGAGCTCCAAAACTAACACATCTTCACACCATGTGTAACAAATTATTGACACTAACTTTGCACAGTGCTTCCATATGCAGCGAATGTGAGCCCTTAGGTGATCAGGATAGTAAAATCCCACAGCGTTGGGCTCAAGTCCCTTCTGTAGCAGCGAAAAGACCTCAGTCAGTGAACAAGAAGAAAGACACCAATGAAAATAAAATGGGAAAAATATAACTGTAAAATGTAAATTATGCATTAAACTAAGGAAACAAATGGGGGGAAAATGTAACAGTGCTAGCAATAAAGAAACCCTAGTGATGGCAATGTGCCATAATTAAGTGGAGAGAGTATAATGCTGATGTAGAGAAGGTTACAAAATATTAAACAATATTTCCATTCTAATCTAGGTTTCCATTCTACTACTAAAGGTAGTATCTGTTACTTGAACTCTTCAGAGCATTCAGCTTGCTTCGGTATTCCTGTAAAAAAAC
>NW_009259797.1:232438-264483 GCF_000687185.1 Egretta garzetta
TCTTCCGATTTTTTCCCCATCCCACCAGGGTGGAGTGAGTGAGCAGCTGGGCTCAGTTGCTGGCTGGGGTTAAACCATGACAACTTTCTAACAGAAAGAGCTGTGTCTCGAAATTTGTGTACAGGACTGAATGGGCATGTTAAATACCTCTGTGAATTCACCACGAGGTAGGGTACAGGGTAGCAAGGCTGTTGCATGCATCCTACACTGGAAAAGCCGAGGATTATTCCACAGGTGGAAAGGCCTCATCTATATCATAGAATCATAGAATCATAGAATCATAGAATCATAGAATGTTTTGGGTTGGAAGGGACCACTAGAGGTCATCTAGCCCAACCCCCCTGCAGTGAGCAGGGACACGGTTAACTAAATAAGGTTGCTCAGAACCCCATCCAAACTGGTCTTGTAGGTAAGCAAAGAAGTTGGCTCTTACAGCAACTATTCTTCCTCTGCCCTGTAACCTGTGTTTGAAGATGCTTGCTAGATGTCATGTAGAAAATTCAAGTATTTTGCTGGTTTTCTCTTGCTGAATGCTTTTGCAAAGGCAAGGGCTGTATGCATCAGGGTCCTGCTTTCCTTTGACAGCCCCTTGCCCTGCTGTCCCAGTCTTTCCAAGTCTTTGGTGGACTGAAGATAGACACTCTGCTTTGAATTAAAACCCAGTGCTTTTATGTTGACACATTGGTATTCACCTTGGCTAAAAAAAAGAGAAGGAAAGCATGAGACTTGCTGCACTTTCATTCCCCACGTCTCAATATGGATCATAATGACAGAATCTTCCTTAGTACACAAGGCTTCTGTTGATTTGTTTAACTTCACTTTTTTTTTTTTTCTGAGGAGTCGACAAAAAATTAAACAGAACATTCAATAGCAGACACTTCCTCTCCCAGCTGTTGAAATGATCTGGCAGTCTGGGAGAGCACCTCTGGAACAGATTATAGTATTGCAAACTGACATTCATCATACATAGGGTCTGGATTCTGCAATCAAGGATTCTCCTGAAGTACAAGACTTTAGGCCCAGGATTAGAGGCTAACGATAAATTAGATCACGTGAGCTTACCTTAAGGTCTAACACATGGCCCTGTTCCAGGTGAAAGCAATAGCGCCGGGCTGCAGAACGCATCTCAGCATGTTTCATACAATTAGGGAAGGAGCTGTACCCAGCCACAGAGAATCAGCAGGGCTCCTGCCCTCACTTTACATGTTCCAGTGAAGAGCAATACTAATGTTCTGAGGCCACCTACTGTTTACTTTTAACACCTACATGTTAATGGTTAGGGTACTGTCCAAGAGAGCAGTCTTTTCTTAATGACCAGAAAGTATTCCTGATACTCCTTAAGGAAGTCAAGGTACATCAGAAACAGAACTTGCTCTATTTTAATTGCTATTGTTTTATAAATATCACAATCCTCAACTTTTTAATATGATTTTTTCATGGAAAATAACTATTACTGTCTTGACAATTTATTTTACTTCATTAACATCTTCTGCAATCTGCATGAGAATACCGTTAAAAGAGCCAAATCCTCCCAGAGCTTCCACTTTCAAGTACTGAGGAGGAGTCTAGATGCACAGAGTGAAATCCCAGCTCCACTGACTCACAAGCAATTATTCCCCTTTGCATCAATAGAGCTAAGTTAGGGTTTTTCTCTCGCAGTTCATCATAACAGGAATCTGCTGATCTCATGCTGTTAAATCCATCTGCTGCCTCAAGCTTTGGCCTGAAGCACAATGAATAAAAGAGGAAGAGAAAAAAGGAGGAGGAGTATCAGAAGCTGTTATCCACAAAATGTCCCAGACTGAAGGCCTCAAGCTGAGCCTGTGGAGGCCAACCACTGCAGTACAAATGGAATGAAAGCTGAAACTCCAGACACTATAGTCTTTGCCTGTTACTAATAGCAGGCATCAGTCGACTCTATTACATGGGGACTCCCTTCCATTTACACATTTGCTACACATTCTCAGCTGCTATTTAGGCATGGGCTCCCAGTTCTTGTTATAACACAGGTCCCACTTTTCTTCCCGTTAAACAGGGTCAACTGGATGCTCATCCCTCTTTTCTCAGTCTCATCTAGCAAGCAACATTCAGATCTGCTCACACCAGTCCCTCTAACCAGCATCTGGCTTATAAAGGCTTCAATGCATCAATCAGTCATTCATCAATCAATTAAGGCATCAATGGCTTCTTCTTTTTTCTTTTTTTTGTTAATCCTGCTTCACTGAAGCTCTCTTCTTTCTAAACCATATTCTTCAGAGACCTGTAGAAATCTGTTTTCCAAAGTTATCTCTCCTCAATTTGCTGTACCTTGCTGGCTAGCTGTACCTTGGCTGGATAGGAGGTCTAGTTGGGCAGAACCACTGCTGCTGGAGCAGTCTACAAATCCTAAAAGAGAAGTTACCTAATATGTTCCACTGAGATGAAATCACCCACCTCCAACAAAGATGAAACCAACTTGAAGCGTGTATAGTCTCATATTCTTTTTAACATTCTTGATAGAATGGGAGAAAATGGGAGAAAACTTAAAGTACTGGCAAAGTGAAGGCAAAGACTAAGTATGTTTGCTAGCCATAAAGACTTCAAAAGAGTAAACACAAAGGAAGGAAAAATGGAGGCATAAACTGCAAAATCACACTGGCACATGAAAAAATCTAGATAAATCCTAAATCAAAGCAAAGACATCTTTCTCTTAACATACTGTCTGTAACTTACGGGAAAAAAATGTCTTTTTATGAGGAATCTAAGTTCTGGAGACATACTGGTGTTCCCATATTGAGTACTAAAATATAACTGCAACTTCTAAGAAGTACTTGGGCATTTGTACTTTGCAGAAAATAGTTTTTTTAAACCTCATTGTAATGAATAACCATATTTACTGAAATCAGAGAAAGTCACTTTTAGGGACTTTAAATCTTAAAGTTTTTTATTTATTTCATCTCTGGATGTTAAATAATACCTTAATATAATGATGTAAGGGGCAGGGGTTGATGAGCAGCTGGGTACTTTGCTGTATGCACTCCCTTTCCTCACCATCAAGGCAATATAATTAGAAGAACCTTACCTTGAATTGCTTTTTCTGTTTAAGTAAAAATTATTACAACTTTCTTCCCTAAATCAGCCCTGAGGATTTACAGGGACACGTTGAATTCAGAAAAACTAAGTAATTTCTGAAGTGAAAGATAAATGCTATCTGGATACCAGCAGCCATGAACCTGATTGCTCTGAACTTGTTGGTCCTAACTGTAAGATACATATTTTTTGTTTCACATGGACAGATTTTTCATTGTCTAAGGAAAATTATTAGTGAAATAGATCATGAGAAAAGTGTAGCCACAAGAAAGTGGATGAAAATGAAGAACCCTTGAAGAAGAGTTTATTAGACTATAGCTATACTGTAAAATGAGGCAGGGCTCAGAGATGGCAGAGGAAGAGGCAGAGTTTGGTGGCTTAGGCAGTGTGCTCTTCAACTGTGAGCTCCAAAACTAACACATCTTCACACCATGTGTAACAAATTATTGACACTAACTTTGCACAGTGCTTCCATATGCAGCGAATGTGAGCCCTTAGGTGATCAGGATAGTAAAATCCCACAGCGTTGGGCTCAAGTCCCTTCTGTAGCAGCGAAAAGACCTCAGTCAGTGAACAAGAAGAAAGACACCAATGAAAATAAAATGGGAAAAATATAACTGTAAAATGTAAATTATGCATTAAACTAAGGAAACAAATGGGGGGAAAATGTAACAGTGCTAGCAATAAAGAAACCCTAGTGATGGCAATGTGCCATAATTAAGTGGAGAGAGTATAATGCTGATGTAGAGAAGGTTACAAAATATTAAACAATATTTCCATTCTAATCTAGGTTTCCATTCTACTACTAAAGGTAGTATCTGTTACTTGAACTCGAATGGATTAAACCCTTGGTAAGTGTGGTTACATTCACAGCATCTTTTCAGAGTCACCACAGCTGAAACTGCTGGAGGCCATTCCACTTGCATACCCACTTCATGCAGCCACAGTGCCACGTGTGCCATGTGTCTGGTGTCCACACTGCTTAAAGGCAGTCTGAGAGGAAGCTGTCTACCCATGTCATCAATCTTGGCAAGAGATGATGTGGGGTCCCTCCAGGAAGGACTATCAATATGCCCCAAGATTTATTTCTTAACCATTCTTGATGCGGATCCAGGCCAGAAAGCAGATTACAGTGCAGAATGAAAAAGAGGGTTGGCTCACACTTTGTGTAAAGGTCTTAAATCTAAGAGGTGGTAGGAAACATGAATGACACCTGAAACACTGGTCTTATCAAGCGTAAGCCCATTGAGGTAGTTTAAGCCATTAAATCTCTTCATCCACTCTCTGAAATCACTGCAGACTGTCAAACCATAGATCAACATAGTCACCACAAACAAGAATGTGCAGTCAGAATGACTGATCAGGACTGCTTAGTAGCCTTAGTTCATCCGAGCTGTGTTTTAATGCAGCCAACAGGAAAGTTACACCTGTAAGTACAAGTACAAGGTGGTAACACCATATAGAAAACACACAGAATGGAAGAGTAACTCCTAAGAAGCAGTGGTTGTGAAAGAGGTTTACAGACGGCATTGAACAGCTATCATAGTACAAAGAATTAGTATCACATCTGAATCTATAATCAGTGCAATAATTAGTAGACATAGTCAAACTGCTTTTTCCATGGTGTGTTTGGGATAAATAACCCCAGCACTGGAGTATTGCATCCTTTGAGGATTGCTTTTTAAAATCTATAGCTGATCAATAAAGAGCCACAGAAATATTTGAGGGCTGAAAGAAATTCCTCTCTGGGACCAAATTAATGAGATTAATGTGTTTAGTTTGTTAAAACAAAACCTGACGAATTACTTGTTTCCAATCTATTAGACCATCACAGAGGAATACTGAACTTTAAAGAATTTGAGAGAAAGTAATAAGAAGAATCAATGCTAGAAGAAGGAAACCATCATTTGCAAATGAGGAATTAGGCACAGCTTTTTCTGTTGGAAGCAATTAACAAAAAGAACAAACCAGCAAGGGAAGGAACGGTCTCTCTGTTCCCTGACATCTTCATATTTGGACTAGACACCAGTCTGGAAGGTTTCCTTTAGTCTAGCACAAGGCTCGTCCATGCTTTACCTGGGTGAAATGCAGTGGTCTGTGTTGTGCAGGGCTTAGTGAATCACTGAGTATTTTGCCTTACACCCCTACAGCTGGGCCTTCTTTTGCCTCCATCTCCAGCTTGCCTGCGTAAACACTGAGTATAGGAAACCTGAGCACTTCAGACCAGTCATCGTTATTTATCTCATCCGCAGGCCTTCTCCTTGAGTGCAGGCTGTAGTGATCCCTGCAAACATTAGGACACAGTTAACAGAGAAGCCCTCTCTTGTCCTATGCTGTTCTGGCATACACCTTTCACATGTTACCAATGTGCAGTGCAAGTATTGTTGCAGACCCAAGAGGAAACAAAACTGTAGTGGATGCACATATATTTCTCTCTCCTCTCCAATGGGAGGAGAATTTCCCCCATTGTTCTTCATCCTGTTAGCCCCAGAAGGAGGGTAGGGAGAAGGTTACACCAATATACATACTTAAATGCTTATACAAGCGTAACAAAAATTAAATCTACATATAGCTACATGTTTTAAGTACATCTGTAACAGAAGGTCCAAATAAACTGCAATACATGAAGTTTTGTTAACAGCCAAAATTTCTTAACAACCCATGTATTAATAATAAAGCTCTGTAATTGTGAGTTCTATGCCTTGAAAATCACCTGGTGACTCATGGATGTTGTCAAGTTACATGAAGTTCCCAAGACAGCTAGTCTACTCAGTGATTTCCATTTTTAATTTCCTTATATCAAGTATTGACATAGGAACAGTTGATGTTAGTGAGAAATAACTAGCATCTCCTCATAATTAATACTCCCTGGTCATATGCAATAGCACAACCAACAATCAGGTTGACATTTGCTTCAACCCATTTCCAAAAGACTTTTACCTACTATAATTACATCTACAGAACAAATCTACTACCTATGTATACAAGATTTTACTGAAGATACTGCCAAACTAAGGAAAAATATCAGTTTACCATTAGTTGTCAATTTACCATGCCTTTGTTTATTTTTTCATCATTTTAGTCTCTACTATAGTAAGTCTAAAGTTAAAAATAACTTTGGATGCCAGTTCTTCCCCAGGGAGGAACACTGACAAGGAATCTCACTTGTTTCTTAATCAATATGCTTCTTTGTCAGAACACTTCCTGGGAAGCATTCATACACAGTGTGTCTGTATATGCACACTGTGGCCTTTTAATATATACAGTGGGCTTATAAGGATGGTGGAGAGAGACTTTTTACCAAGCCCTGTAGTGACAGGACAGAGAGCAACAGTTTTAAACTGAAAGGGAGTGGACTTAGTTTGGACAAAAGGAAGAAATTTTTTACGCTGAGGGTGGTGAGGCACTGGAACAGGTAGCCCAGGGACGTTGTGGACGCCCTACCATTGGAAGTGTTCAAGGTGAAGCTGTATGGGGCTTTGAGCCACCTGATCTAGTGGAAGATAACCCTGCTCATGGCAGGGGGGGTTGGGCTAAATGATCTTTAAAGGTCCCTTCCAACCCAATCCATTCTATGATTCTGTTTCTAATGTAAAGATGGGAAAGAAAATGAGGATGTAACATTCTGCATGTATGAATAAACTGATCAAAAGCACTTGAATGTAGAATAAAGAGACAGTGAGGCATTATTTACCCTCTAAGAAAAGTTCAGTATCTATAAATGTGGGAGTGGTTAGGTGTGACCCAGTGATTCATGGCTCCCTTTAGTTTTCATGAAGGTTTTTTTCAGCTTGAAAGTCATGTTCTACTTAGAGAATGACAGATTTACTTTTAAGGTAAGTTAGCCAATTGGCATTCTGTGGTGATCATTATAGCAATTTCTTGCCCACTGCTGGTATTTTCACGGAGTAAGCTAAAACTGCAACCAGTTACATCCTGTGCAACCTCTTTGACTTCAGTAAGACTGAATGGGCTATAAATTAGTGCAAAAATTGGTCTAAACTTTGTAGTCTTCTTTGGGGAGCATGTAATGCATGCACCAGTACAAGAAAAAAAGCTTTTATTTGGTAGAAGAACAACCACCTGAACCCCTTAATAGCAATATGAATACAATAAACCACTTGAAAAATCCGTGTCCTTGGATTTTCTTGCACAATTGAAAATGCCATTTTAAGTGGCATGATTCATAACTACTCAAATTCTGTAGTTTTACAAAGAGCATTTATACATTAATTTGGAATACAGGGTGTTAAAAATGAATAAGTAGTGCTTAAGGTTATTTTTATTAGAATAGATCACATTAATTAGCCCTGGTATGGAGGGGAGGAGAAGTTTCTCTTGAATGCTCTACTCTGCAGTGCATTATTAATTTTCTCATTCGTTCCTTTTTAGCTCATTAGCTTTTAAATGTTATAGTTTAGTGATGAGGTGAAGCTGGAAGTATCTGTTCACTCTGCCATCTATTTCAAGCCATCTCACGATCATTGTCATTATGATTAATTTATATTGTGGTGATACCCAATCCGGGGTAGGTGTGCTATCAGCACAGCTAGTGTTGATGACAAAAATGAACACTTAAAGAGAGATTTCTTTCTGTACCATTTTAGGACATTTTAGGGTTAAAGTGAATTAAGAATGGATTAAAACTCAAATAATTTTCATTTATAAAATGCAAGCAAAGGACTGGGGGAGAACAGAAGTATGCAGTGGTGAGACTATGGCATATGATGACTGGTAAATGGAAAGAGAACTGATGACCGGGAGATTTCTCCTCCAGGTAGAGCGCTGCATTGTGTAACCTACAACGTAACACTGTCTTTGTGCTCTGACTCACGGCCAAAACATTTAAACTTCAACAACTAAACTATCATTGGGAAAAAGTTGGAAAAAAATGCATAGTAACAGACTCATAAAATGTAATCAGCCTCACTGAAAATATAATCTGGATGCACAAGGGAAAAACCAATATACTCACATACTCCAGCAGTCTCCCCTTGTGAAATGGAGGAGCCTGACTTTCCGTTCCTTTCCTCTGATAGCCAGTTATTATAGCACCAGGGCTTGGGTCACCAGGACTGTGAACTTCAGGCAGTGCTTTAGTCAACAAAAAATGCCTTAAAATGCAACCAACCTGTGATACAGCAGTTTTAAATTCAGTTGTTACAGGAACGCGTAATTAAAGGAAGAGCCAGGCTCTGAACACCTTCATTGTCCAAATGCTGATTTTTTATGTGGAAGCTTCGCACCACAGTGCCATATTGCCTATGGAAAATAGGTGTTCGCGTATAGGACCAAGCAACTGCACCGAGCAACTCCATCTACTCTTTGTTGGCAGCGAGCTCAGGAAGGAAGATTATTAGAATACTAATGCGGGTGTTGTGGACTGGCATGAGCAATACCAGAAACCCCTTCAGGACTTTTCAGCTGTTACCTTCATTTTGCAGGATACCACTTTGACTAAGGAATTTCTAGGCTCGCACTTTTGGAAGAGATCTGCCATATGAGATCGTACAGCATATTATGGCCTGAGTCTGTAAACAGTTCTTTTTACACGATTCTTTTGATATACACCATGCAATGAATGTCGTAGAGCTCTAGGCAACTGACCTACGATTTCTTAGGTATAATTTCTCAACCCACCTGTAATTCTTCCTTGGTCAAAGAAGGCTCCATTACGTACACTGAAGAAAGTGGCTCCCTCCACCACTGTGTTAAGGATTAAAAGTACCAGGAACTGGTGTTTATAGGAGACAGCTGAAATATGTGAGTTGTCTGAGAGCACCGTGACCGTGCTTTTATGTGTTTGAGTGTACTGCCGAAAGGATTATACAGGACGACAAGGAAACATTTTGAGGCAGGTAAGGTTTCTGTCACACTGAAAAACATCTGACTCACTTCATGCCAATCACACAGTATTTTTGTAGCAGTACGTGATAGCAATTTCTTCACTTCTTGCAGTAATTTACCTTCCTAATAAGGTGGAGCTGCTGAAAGGAACTGAGAATCAATAGATGTTGAAAGTCAGGGAAATCTGAAATGTGAACCTAATGATGAAACTCTTCAGCTTTACGCTTCCTCCGTTCCACCACCCTCCCCCTACCCCCACCCCCCCCACTTCAAATCCCTTTTAGAAATCTCCAATTATTTTAATCCCTCCTTAACAGAAGTCTCAGAAGGACTTCTCTGCCACATCTACCTTGCTCACTGTCGTGGTTTTGGCTGGGACAGAGTTAATTTTCTTCCTAGTAGCTGGCATAGCGCTGTGTTTGGGATTCAGTACGAGAAGAATGTTGATAACTCACTGATGGTTCAGTTGTTGCTGAACAGTGCTTACACCAGTCAAGGACTTTTCAGCTTCCTCTGCTCTGCCAGGGGCACAAGAAGCTGGGAGGAGGCGCAGCCAGGACAGCTGACCCCAACTGGCCACAGGGCTATTCCAGACCATATGGCATCATGCCTGGGGGGAGTTGGCCAGGTGTGGGGAGGGGGGAGGACTGCAATCGCTGCTCAGGGACGGGCTGGGCATTGGTCAGTGGGTGGTGAGAAATTGCATTGTGCATCACTTGGTTTGTACATTGTTATTACTACTAATAGTATTACTAAGACTACCACTATTTTACTTCATTTTATTTCCATTATTAGACTGTTCTTATCTCAACCCACGGCTTTTCTCTTCCAATTTTCTCCCCCATCCCACCGGGAGGGGGGAGTGAGTGAGCAGCTGTGTGGTGCTTAGTTGCTGGCTGGAGTTAAACTATGACACGCACAAAGCGCAAGGGGGCCAAGAGCGCAAAGCATGGCTCTGCCCCAATAATGTGTGGTGAGAGAAGTCCTGGATAGGAACCCACTGTGCTGAGTGTCCTGTAGCACAGCAACCCTTTTCTCATCAAGACATAAACTATATGCACCGCATTGTATTACTGGGGGAGAGAGCTTATTTCAGTCTTGCTGAAATCCGTGTGGAAAGTCACAAAAAGTTTACATTTCTGAAAAAAATGTGGGGAAAAGGTCCGCTGCTTTTCTGGTCTTTACCTTTCACTCCTCTTCATGTCTTTACAACAGCATTACCACCAGCAAGCGCCCTCTTTTCCATGCCCTGTTTTTTTGCATTGAAGATAAATAAGCTTCTAAAATAGCTTATCTCCTGCTTTTCTGATCCCAAACATCATGTCTGCAGTCCACTCTACATCCCGTATTGCACAGGTTGCCACAAAATCTATGCTCTATCCCTTTTTCCTCAAATATCTGAAAGCCTCATAACTTCTCCTTTGAAGAGCTTATGATTTGGCTCCTGAGACTGTTCCTGTGGTTTATCTGCTGGAAGCACAGTGGCCTGGGGTGCTGCAGCATCTCAGTTCAGATCAATGTCCCTGTGGACAGAAACAAGCCTGTACATCTGGATGTGGGTCTGTTGCCGGAGATTTCCCTTACAATTGTATAAGCCGTACCTATTAATTGTGATCTTCTCTTTTCATCTATAGCTGCTTCAGCCTCATGGATCAGTCTTGAACAGAGCTACATTTCCACCAAACATAACAGCTGACTGCTGCCAAAAAGGGGGAGTCCTGCTTCCCCTTCTTGGCCACACATTTTTTCTGTGTATCTTCTGCCAACCATTTCTGGTGCTCTTTACACTTTTAATCACCCAGTAAAAATGGTGGATGTTCTTTTGCTATCTTAGCAAGCCAGGCGGATCACAGCATGCTCCAGTGAGAACACAGCCATTGTCCTTACTCACAAGAGTGAGTGCATGGTTTGGACAAGAGGAGGGAGAAGCAAGACTTACCTTATTTGATGGACGTGATTGAATCAGCTCACCTGCCCTTGGATGTCTGCTGAACATCTTGCAGGTGTTTTATGGCTTATCATATTATATGCCTTTGAGCCCACTACCTGGAGATTTGTGGTCGTTAGTCACAAATCACCTCTAGACAAATCCCCACTAGGAACTGGAATGCAGAGATAAAGAACTAGTAAAAACCTGAGGCACTGAAGCTATATGATGTGGCACAAGGTGGCATGGACTTACTACTCTGTGCCTGGTAACAGCACAACCTTGCTTCCACCATGCTGTGTGCAAGCCAGGGTACCTTGCTTCCTCAGAGTGACAGCACATCTGTTTGGAAAGCAACTGGCCCCAAAGAACACAGCTACGGAGGGAACCAGTTCTCACAAACACATGAGGTCTGAACAAATTCTCCACGCTGAGAAGGCTGAGGACAGTAGTCTTGCTCCCACCACAAATATGGCCTCTAGGAGGCTGGCAATTGTTGTGGTTTAACCCTGGCCAGCAACTCAGCCCCACACAACTGCTCGCTCACTCCCCTCACAATGGGGCGGGGGAGAGAATCAGAAGAGCAAAAGTGAGAAAACTCGTGGGTTGAGATAAAGACAGTTTAATAGGGAAAGCAAAAGCCACGCACACAAGCAAAGCAAAGCAAGGAATTCATTCACTGCTTCCCATGGGCAGGCAGGTGCTCAGCCATCCCCAGGAAAGCAGGGCTCCATCACGCGTAACGGTGACTTGGGAAGACAAACACGATCACTCCAAACATCCCCCCTTCCTTCTTCTTCCCCCAGCTTTACATGCTGAGCATGACGTCATGTGGTCTGGGATCCCCCTTTGGGCAGTTGGGGTCCGCTGTCCTGGCTGTGCCCCCTCCCATCTTCTTGTGCCCCTGGCAGAGCAGGAGAAGCTGAAAAGTCCTTGACTGGTCTAAGCACTGCCAAGCAATAACTAAACCATCAGGGTGTTATCAACATTCTTCTCATACTGAATCCCAAACACAGCACTATGCCAGATACTAGGAAGAAAATCAACACTATCCAAGCTGAAACCAGGACACAATATATCACGATAGTGACTGCCAGCTTAAGTTCAGAAATGGGTCCAAATGGTGCCTCCCAGCTCAGTAGTTCAGGCGCAGCATTGCCCCAAAAGAGCTGTCCTGCTCCCAGGGAAGGGACACTCCACAGACCTCCACTTGGGGGTTAACACACAGCCCTGGAGTTAGAGCTCCCTGTGCCTATGGCATAGGCAATCTCGGTCATCTGGCCCTCATGGGCCATTAGGTGACACTTGAAAAAGAACACATTACTCATATTATAATGTTCCAGGGAAAAAAGTGCTCATCCATTTACATATTACTTTGTTAGCACAATTTTTTAATAATTATTTTCTTGCATCGAGGGGTGGGGTTTTTTGTCTCTTTGCTGTGATAATAGTTTTAGTGAATTTCAGTCCAGGTTATTAGAAATGAAAAGTTTCCAGCCTCCGATATTAAAAGTTCTGCAGGTTCATTTGAGAAATGCAGTGTGCTACATCTTAGAAAAGAAAAAAGTGATCATGAATTCATATAGTTACCACTGTTACTGTTTAAAATAAATGGAGATACGTGGTTTTACTTGTAAGTTTAAACAGTGGGGGCATTTCTGTATCAGCATCTAATTCAAGACAGGTAAAAAAGGATGTTGATGTTACAAAGACACGCAAGCTGTGTGTCTCTCAACTCTCTTCCAGATCAGAAAGCCTCTTACTTCTTGTGGTGGTTTGACCCTGGCTGGACGCCAAGGGCCCACCAATGCCACTCTGTCACTCCCCTCTTTAACTGGATAGGGGAGAGAAAAGTAAATCAAAAGGCTTGTGAGTCAAGATAAGGACAGGGAGAGATCATTTTATCAGTTACCATGATGGGCAAAACAGACTCCACTTGAAAAAAAAAAATAATCTATTATCAATCGAAATCAGAGAAGGAGAGGAGAAAAACTGCTAGATCTTAAAAACCTTCCCCACACCCCTCCCTTCTTTCTGGGCTCAACTTCACTCCCAGTTTCTCTACCTATTCCCCCCAGTGGTGCAGGGGGACGGGAGTGGGGGTTGAGGTCAGTTCATCACACGTTGTCTCTGCCGCTTCTTCTTCCTCGGGAGAGGACTCTTCCCCTGCTCCAACGTGGGGTCCCTCTCATGGCAGACAGTCCTCCACAAACTTCTCCAGCGTGAGTCCTTCCCACAGGCTGCAGTTTTTCACCAACTGCTCCAGCATGGGTGCATCTCTCCCACGGGGTGCAGTCCCTCAGGAGCAGACTGCTCCAGTGTGGGTCCCCCACAGGATCACGAGTTTTGCCGGCAAACCTGCTTCAGCGTGGGCTCCTCCCCCCATGGGTCCACAATGGCTTGCCAGGAACCTGATCTGGTGCAGGCTTCCCATGGCGTCACAGTCTTCTACTTTTGGGCATCCACCCGCTCTGGCGTGGGGTCCTCCCCAGGCTGCCGGTGGGGATCTGCTCCCCCGTGGGCCTCCCTGGACTGCAGGGGCACAGCCTGCCCCACCATGGGCTGCCCCAGGGGCTGCAGGTTTGTCTTGGCCTTGGCCAGCAGCGGACACAGGGAAAACTTCTAGCAGCTTCTCACAGAAGCCACCCCTGTAGCCCCCCCACTACCAAGACCTTGCCACACAAACCCAATACACTTCTAAATGTTCTCTTATTCTCTTCCTGGAAATACTAGCTTGGTTTCTGAGTCAGCCGAGACCACCCAGGTTGATTTAATCACCAAACCCAATACATCTCAGTGACAATTCCCACAGCACTGAAGGAGATCAGACCCCTTCATCAGACCAACTACTGCAGCCCCAGCTTCAAAATCTGGAAGGTGAGAACTCCTCTCAAAATCAACAATTTGGATGGTTCTCTTCATTGCACAAAACATAAATCATTTCCATGCAATTCTCCATAAATGCTGCCAACTGGAAACATCACTGGCAAGAATTTTGTCTATTCATGAATGCAAAAAGACTTTCTGGAAAGGAAGATATGCGAAAGGTAGCAATTTTTATTTTAATATTAATGGGTTGGACACATTAGATTTAATAGCTCTATTTAAATGAGGAAGCATATGACAGGTAGACAGTCACAGATATCTGAAGAGTAGTATGCTCTGGGAAAGCGTGATGCATTTGAAAGGTATCAGCTTGACAGGAGAAGCCAAAGGAAAGGGAGGAACTGCTGCATCATTTACAACAAATTTGAGATTGCAGAGCTGAATATGCAGTTTTGGATGTTTTGCAGAATCTGAGCCCAGATGGGGTATCAGAGACTCAAAAGAGAAACAGAACTGCTAAAGTTCCTTTTTTTTAAGCTGAGGAAAAGCAGTCAGAATTTGTCAGGCTGCAAAAAAAAAGCTGTTCAGAAGGGAAACAGAATAGAGTATAGTGGACTGCAAGATCAGCAGGATCCAACAGAACGTGCAGAGAAAAACAAAATCATATATCCTAAGAAAGGATTTGCAAAATACAAGTCGGAAAGATTTTCAAGAAGTATGATAAAGTGAGAGTTTATTTTGAGGAGAGTCAGCATGCCTGTGAGAAGCTGTTATTTTGTAAAAACCTTCAAAGAAGGAAAGAACATAGTTAAAGGAAAGGTTTCCTAGTCTAGTTAGAGAATCAGAAATCTTTGTGAGAGCTGTTCAAGATACAGGTACATCCACTGCATAGATATTACTTTGAGGACAAGTGAAACACTTATAAATAGTCTACTGGGGCTCAAATGCATGGAGTATTGTGCAGAGAAAATTACATCTGTTGGCACAAAGAGGTAAACCTCAGATCTTACAGTGGGAAAACGTTTGGGACTCTAAGTCTCCTAGCTGTCAAAAAAAAAAAAAGACAAGGAATAGTTAAAAGCCCAAGTTTGAAGTTCTTTCTGCAAACAGATTACCTGTTATTAAGAGGGAACAGAGCTTGCATCAGGGCTAGGATCAGTCTCACCCAACTTGAGGTGTCTGCAGAGTAGACATCTACATCTGAGCTATCCCACTGGGTTCCCTTCCATGAAACTGAAAGGAACAAAAACCTTTGTAATTCAGCCAACACATTTATTTTATGTGTCTGCATCAGGATGAAGTGAATTGTGCCTTCAAATTGCCCGTTTCCCTCTGCCTGTTGGGACACTAAGGGAGGGTGACAGACACAAGTCTGACAAATCCCACTGAAGGTCTCAATGACAGGGTTTGTGCTTAGGAAGGCTAGAACCCAGAAGTGGTCAAGTCCCCATCCCTGGAGGTATTTAAAAGATGGGTAGATGAGATGCTTAGGGACATGGTTTAGTGGTGGGATGGCAGTGTTAGGTTAACGGTTGGGCTTGATGATCTTAAAGGTCTTTTCCAACCTAAACAATTCGATGATTCTAAGATTTTAAGGTTGCAATCATCCTGTTTTCTGTATTCAGCAGCTTACCGTCCCACAAATAGATACTCTTAGGGAAACATTACATTGTGTGTCCAACATAGGGCTTGTTTTTATCCACTGGGGGGGGAAAGCAGCATAACCATATTAAAAAATAATGGTGGGTTAAACAAGCCATCCCCTGTATGAATATACATTTACTAAAAATGTAGACAAGGGATACCACTTCTGGTAATGAGAGATGATCATCACAGTCCGATTACTGTCCTTGCACTGTATGAAGTCCTATCTGAAGGTACTTGGCATTGCAAGTGAGTGTTCCCTTTCCTTCTCCCAAACTAGCAAAGACAGCAAGTGCACCAGGGAGGCACCCAAGAGAGCAGCCGTTGTCTGAGGAAGTGCACCAATCTCTGAAGCCTCCACCCACCATAGCATAGATGTACCCGCAGAGGGCTGCTGCCTCACCCACGGGCTGTGCTCTACAGAAAGAAGCATAAAGAAGTCCAGTGAGAGGATCGTGGGCTTCTACCAGCAGACATGTACCTGGGCTTTGAGGGGCATGCTAACCCAGGCTGGACAGTCTCATGGTCTGTTCCATGTGTTCATTTATTCAGTTTGGCTGCTTTTTCATTCCAGTTGCTTATCTAAGGCAGATAAACCTGCCCTGTCAGTACCGCTTGCCTCCACACAAATGTTTTGGGTACTGAATTAATCCAAGATACAAAACTAGAGCAGCAGTCATCCAACTTGACAGTCACATGAATGATTACTCATATTATCAAATGGGATATAAATTAACTTGCTTTTCTGGAGTATATTGAGCTATTTGTATTTCTTGGAAATGTTAGGTTTGCAGTTCAGACTACAAGAGCTGTTGTGCTTGGAAGGGCACAACAAGGCTTTTTCTTGTGGGATGCTTTGCATTTTTCAGGGTAAAGCTGACAAGCAACAATTTATAGTGTATCTTTGGAAAAGATGAGTTTTCCTTACATCTATGAATTGGTAAATCTATTTCTGATAACAGGTGATAATGAATCACCAGAAAAAGAGCAGGATCAGCCATTTTGTAATCTATCATGTTTTTGAGAAAATTCATATTTTGCTGCCCCAAGTAAGACTCTTGTAATTACCCTTCCTATGACTGTGTGTCTCCAGGACTGGATGGTTTTGAACATGCTGGATACAAAACTAGAATAATCCTATTGTTTGCTAATCCTTTCAGCAAACACATTTGTGTGAATATTACTGCCCAGAGATACAGGCAGACACCGTTATTCAGTAAAGGTCTTCTTCATTCTCCTCCCATGATCCTATGATTCTATGAATCTATGCTTCATTAACCATGTAGGGACATGCTTAGGGACATGGTTTAGTGGTGGGATGGCAGGGTTAGGTTAACGGTTGGACTTGATGATCTTAAAGGTCTTTTCCAACCTAAATGATCCTATGAATCTATGTATTTAGAAGTGTACAAGTGGGAAAGATAGATAAGAGCTCTAGTGCTCCATTCAGCAAGGCTTGAAAAAGCTGTGCTTGCAAATGCAGTTAAGCCTAGTCTGCCAGGTCAAGTTGGCCTCACAGACAGCTGAGGTGGTGTCAGATCTTACCATGTCTTCAAAGGTTTGTTACAGCCCCTTGCCCCCAGGAGTGTGTGAAGCCAAGTGTGTGCATGGGCTTTGGTTCTCAGTGTGCATGCCGTGCAGGACCTAGGCTCCTTTCTACTGGCAGTTTATCGGGGACAGTAAGTATCAGCAGAAAGGTGAAGCAGCCACCTGGAGACATCAGCACCCTTGCAGCAAAATTTGCCTAAAGCTGTCTGAAAGCCTCAGGCTGTGTCTGTGTAAGAACCAGGACTAATATTGGTTGGAAGGGATCTCTGCAGGTTTCTTCTCCAAACTCCTGCTTGAAGACCACCAGCGTTAAAGAGTGTGTCTCAAAAAGCATAATTAAGGTTATAGTAGGGTCTTTATTAAAGGCAATTTTATTAAAGGAAGATTTTATTATACATTGCATTCAAACAGGAATTCAAGGAAGTTCTATACTTCACATGAGATCAGACTAAAAGTTTTCAGGGATTCTTCTTCCCAATAGTCTTTAGCTTAACTATTTAGCTCCAGAGTAGGGTAAAAAGACATCGGATATCTCTTTGTTCCTTCATGTGGCTGCCTATATCTCCATTCTGTAGAGATGGGGGAATCTTAGCTGTTAAGAAGCTGCTGTTTCTGTCTCACAAATGTTTCAGCATATAGAAAAAAAATTACTAGCTTCAAATCTGAATGGTAATTCAAAATCTAAAATTTTTTTTTGAACAGAAATGACAATATTTTGATTTGAGCTAATAAGAATGCCATATTCTCAACCATCAGGAGGGTTTTAGGCACATTTTAATCATAATTTTAATATTAATTCATAATGTTCATGGCTAAAATTAAATCTCTAAAGGAAGAGCTATTTTTGTCTGAAGAAAACTAAATCCAACAACATTGAAATCAGAAGCTTAGACAAACTGTATTGTCTAAACCTTCTTCTTGAAGGAAAAATTTTAATTTCACTGAATGGGCATTATTGAGAAAAATACAATTATTTTCTGGCTGTTCTTATTTGCTTTCATGAACAAAGTACTGTGTGTTTTCTATAACATTAACCATCTCAGTTGTGTTGGTAGAGAGGATGGAGTGATGCTACCCAGATAAGGACCTTGTTAGCCTAACTTCCCCATCAGTGTCTTATGAATCAGCAACTGGGTATTTTGGCTCAGTCCCAGTAGGAAAGACTGTAAAATCATTTAAGCTTATGACAAAATCTTTATCGTATGTCTGCACAGCATCATGTCCAAAGGAGATTTACTCTCAGCTGGGGTCTTGAAGCAGAACTCTGATAATAAAAGATAATAGTTAACTGGAAAGGAAGGAAAGCAGAAATGCAAAATTAGGGCAGAGAGTGGGATCTCTGTCTTGCTCTGTTACACCGATGGAGGTGATTATCTGCCATGTATATTTTTCAGGAGATAAAGACTAACAGTATTCAGATAAAGAAATCTAAACAGTAAAGGGTAAGTAAGTCTTGTACTATCTTGTGTTGGATACCAGCGCCTTCCAAAACACATGGATGCTTCGGGAATGTCTGAGGGAGAACGAGCACATTTTAAATGGAAAAGCTTTATCCAAAAAATATCTTTTCAAAGTCAGAAATGTTCGTGAAACTCTTGAACTTGTTTTGAAACTGTCATGTTTTTTATAAAGGGGTTCAGCAAAGGACAGCTTGTACCTGTGCATCTTTCCTCCAGCATAACAGACCCAACCCAGTGCCAGTTTAGGTAAGCTGATTGCAAATGAATTGGTGCAAAAGTTGTACCCGCACAACTGCTCAGGGCTGAGCAGTTGCATGGGAATAGTTATTTCAGCATAACTGTTCCTGAATAACTATCTTCATAAAGCTGTTTACTTGGAAATAAGTATTCAAGCATGAAATAACTACTGTCCTTTACCTTCATAACATATATTATTCTGACTTATCTGCTAGATCTAGATGGACACACTATAAAATTCTCATTTTCCATCCAAAGGTTGAATATAGGTTGGAGACACAGTAAGGGATTTAGTTAGAAAAACAAAGCTTTCCCTTAAACTGAGCTGCTGCTTCAAGTACATCCTGTGGCTTGTCCTTAGCTCAAATATATTCCAAGTCCCTGCAGAGCCTCACCTCTGGTTTTAGTCACTGCAAGATCCTGTACATTTCTGCTTTCAACCTTCCAGTGGTCTGGGCAACAACATCATCCCTTTCTGAAGTGTGTGCTACAGTCTTAGGGTAGAGCTCCAAAGTGGTTTTCGCAGCTTCAGGGTCCCCCAGAAAAGCAGGAGTTTTTCCCTTGCTTTGTATTAATCCCAAACCAAACCATTCCACAGTGTGTCCTGATCTGTTTGTAGCTCTATGGGCACAACAGTGGAGTGGGGGGAATCGTGATGCCCAGGAGACTACACTGTGAGTGAGAGGAGGTTTGAAATTAGTAGAAACACTCATTTTAATCCCTAAAATCTTTATAATCTTTTTAGCTCTTTGATCAAGGAATTTCCATGTTCCTTACACTGCAGATTCTGCTGCTGTACATGGCTCATTGCTTTTTAGCCCGAGAAATGAAAATGGCCCCATTAGTAGAAAGTTATATTAATTTTATTAGATTGTTATTCAAGAACATTAGAAAATATTAATGTCTTTTTATGGTTCTATTTTTTTAAGATGCCTTCTATTTTATCTAACAAGGATCATTAACACTAAGAGAACAGTTCTGTTTTCTTGCACGTTGCTAAACAAGTCATAATATTTCAGGTATATTACAGAGAACACATTAAAATGAAAGACCTCACTTTTAAAAGTGCACAGTACCCTCATCATTATACACGTCTGAATTTTGCTACTCTTACTTACAATAAATATGAATTGAATATATTATTCTGGAAGCTGAGCCATTAAGAATAATGGAGTAGTTTACATAGTAATATACTGCTTGCCAGGAGTAAGGATACCTGCAGTGGTCCCTGTATGTTGGTGATAAAATAAAATAGGAATACTAATGTAGGCTTATGCTAAAATAAAATGTGCCATCAGACATTATGCTTCATGGGAGATAAGCCTGCTTTCCACTTTTCCAGACTGCTGTTAACCTCATCTTGTGGGACTAACGCATTTGTCCTCATCTTTTCTTGCATTTACCATAGAGGTCACACTCCATTATATTGCTCATCTGAGCAAGAGTGGTAGAAGTCAGCTCGGTATTTAGGGCTAGGAAGGGATCTAAACAGAGATAAGTGGATGCTTTATGAGCAGAAAGATCCTGCTCTAGGCACGTGCATATCAGCCCGTCACTTCTGTGTCTGAATAAAAGAACCATAACTGGCAGCACTTTATATAATGGACTCTTTTCCATTTTGTCTTCAGCTGCAGAGACAGTAATTTTCTTAAGCTGCAATGATGTGACAGGACTTTGTGCTAGGGTGAGACTGAAGTGCTCCAGAAGCCAGGGTCTTGAGGGAGGGCATGGCCTCTCTCCATTTTCCCTTTTCAAGCATGCAGAAGTCATATGCGTGTTACTGCTGTTCCTTCATTCCCTCCCCACCACTGTCTTCTTCTCACACTGCCTTGAAGTTCGTGCCAGCCCTGCGGTGCTTTCAGCAGGTCTCTGTAACAGGCTCCCATGTCATCACCAGGACACCCAAATGTCCTTTGGCTGGAGAAGACTGTGCTTTAGTAAACTCTCAAAGGATAGAGTTTTTTTCAAACTGTACCCCAGGAACCTGTAAAGAGATTTGTGGGTGACTCTCAACCTTCAGAAAAACAAGCAGCGGGAGGTTAAAGAGAAACATGGATAAGAAACACCAATGGCAGGGTTAGGTTAATGGTTGGACTTGATGATCTTAAAGGTCTTTTCCAACCTAAATGATTCTATGGATCAGGGAGACAATCTGTTACAGCAAGAACAGTCAGAAACGGATCGCAGCGAGAAATCTGAGCTAATAACTGATAGATGATAGTTAGTCCTTACTGTAGCCAAGGTCAAAACCACAGCCTGATTCACCAAGGGAATTATTAGCAGGGCTTTTTCCCCTGGTTCAGTATCTCTGTTGAATTCAACAGTAGAAGCTTAAACCCTCATTTCTTATCGGTCATCCCCAGGTTCCCCTTCTCCCCATTCAACGCAATTGCCTCCACTCGAGTAGTCCCTCCCTGCCCAGCCAGCGTGGAAGCCCCACACCCCACACGTTTGGGATGGGGCCAGCATAAACGTCCTGCTTGGCAGCTGAGATGCCTTCCCCAGCTCCTCTAATAACGCGCCTGATTTTTCAGCGTCAGTGTGTGCAGAGTCAGCTCTTTTCCTCTAAGCAAGTGGGTTTTCATCCATGATCGGGAGGTGACTTGGCCTTTGATAAAGAGACCCGAGCGCTGTGTTTGCCAGTGGGACACGGGGTGACACATATGTTATTTTTACTCTGTGCTATGCTCGGTTTCTTTCTGGCCATGGGTACATAAAGGAAGGGGAACTCATGGATACGACTGACATGCTTGATAATTCTTTTCAACCAGAGCTCACCAATGTAGATATATACTAAAAAACAAACAAAAAAACCCCCTAGTCCCTGCTGGCAAACACACCTCCATGTCTGCATTGTCCCGATTGCCTTGCCCCAGTGCTGCTGGGGTGCTGGCAGTCCGTGCAGGAGCAGGCATCGGACCCCAGCTTTCTTTTGTTGTGGGTTCATGGCTTCCAGATACTGCTGGCAGGTTCTCACAGCTTGCATCAGCTTTCTTTCAGGCACTGGAAACAGGAGCAGCTGCTGCATGCTGAGCATTGCTGATAAAATCATCAGACTTGCTAGCATTTTGGTAAATATTGATCTTGGTGGAAAAAAGCAAACAGACAAACAGAAACCTGGGCAGTGGTTTGCAGACACAGCTGGTCCTTTTCACCTGAGAGCACAGAAGGTGGCAGGCCATGCAGTGGACTGGATACTAGAAGGGGTTTTGGGAAGTCCTTGTCGGGGAAGGGACAACAGGCTGTATGAGCCCCAGGGTGGGCCACCAAGCACCCCTTTAGCAGGAGTCCCCACATCACTGATGGATGCCTTCATGTCTCAGCCCCAAATGTGTCATGGACACCAAAGGAGAACTGAGGGCCAACAAAATCCATGTTTAAAAGAAGAAGGCAGCAAAGGAAGTAGAGGGTTGGACACAAGGAGAAGAGAACAAGTGAGGCCCAGGAAAAGAATGAAAGTATAGAGAAATGGAGATAGGGATCCAGGCAGCCATATCACCTTCTTCTTCTGCCCCCTTAGTCATACACCCTGCCTCTTCCCAGCCTTTTTTCCTCATTTTGGCTCTTCAAAATGAATTGAAGAGGTCTAGCTAGGGGATTAGGAAAATCATGGTGAATCCATCAGTCCAGACCAGGTTTTCCCTATACCTCTTTCACACCTTTTGATATCGAAAGCAAACCCTCACCAGAAGACTTAGGTGAAGATGACATACAAAGGGACTCCTGCTGGAAAATAACAGTTGGTAAGGAACTGGCGCTCTAATGAGTCTGGGAGCTGCTGGGGCCACCAAGCACCCCTTTAGCAGGAGTCCCCACATCACTGATGGATGCCTTCATGTCTCAGCCCCAATGTGTCATGGACACCAAAGGAGAACTGAGGGCAAACAAAATCCATGTTTAAAAGAAGAAGGCAGCAAAGGAAGTAGAGGGTTGGACACAAGGAGAAGAGAACAAGTGAGGCCCAGGAAAAGAATGAAAGTATAGAGAAATGGAGATAGGGATCTAGGCAGCCATATCACCTTCTTCTTCTGCCCCCTTAGTCATACACCCTGCCTCTTCCCAGCCTTTTTTCCTCATTTTGGCTCTTCAAAATGAATTGAAGAGGTCTAGCTAGGGGATTAGGAAAATCATGGTGAATCCATCAGTCCAGACCAGGTTTTCCCTATACCTCTTTCACACCTTTTGATATCGAAAGCAAACCCTCACCAGAAGACTTAGGTGAAGATGACATACAAAGGGACTCCTGCTGGAAAATAACAGTTGGTAAGGAACTGGCGCTCTAATGAGTCTGGGAGCTGCTGACAACAGCATTGCTCAGGCACTTCTATAAACCCTGTGCTGTCCACAGCAGACATACAATTAGCAGATAAAATCCACACTTGCCTGATGAACTGGATTAGAAGTCTCATCCAGAAAAACAGGCTTCTAAGAGTTTGCATTAAAAGTTAACTGCAGTTGTTCACTCCTCAAGTTGACGTGGAAAAGGAAAAGCGGGACAAGGCAAGATTTAGGATTTATACCTTGCACCTGGAGACTGTAGTTTTCTGTCCCCGAATGCAGTGCTTTCAGAGGTCTGCTCACAAAGGCATATTGGGATGCCTGACTTGGGGCCATTCATGGAAGCCCTGCATAAGCAGTGAAGTGCCACAGCCTTTAACAGAAGAAAATTACTAATGAGGATGAAGTTTCTACTCTGAGGGACCCACAGGGCTTGTGTCTTGGCCCAAGTGGAGCAGCTTAGCTGCTCTTTCCTATGTAGGATTCCCTTAACAGGGTATCCTGTGGTTGGGAGCTCAGCTGTGGAGTTGGCAGGCTGTTTTTTCTTGGTTCTTCATGCATATGACATGCCCTGAGGCTGGAGAAAAGATATGCAGTCCTTACACTGTCAGGGGACTACCTAGCATTTAGATCTTCACCTTGGGAGAGCTTCTTCTGATAACTGTTACCACTAAGTGTCTGTGATCCTTCCATGCCCTGCTGAGGACCTCTCAGCCTGTGCATACTTGGTGGTCCTCCATACCTATGCTTGTATCGTGCTTTTGTAGTGGGTCTTGGGAATGTATCTGAGCAATGTGCAAAACTATCTTTCTGCTGTGACACAAATGGGGATTTGGCTGTTCATTGTATGAAAATCACATCCTTTGCATAGAATCCAAACTGGCAAGACAGACCTAAAAAGAATGTCACAGTGCTGAATAATTCATTCTCCTGTCCCAGATCAGATTCACCGTTACGACACTATCTGCCATGTCTTTGCTCAGACCACTCTTGTAAAGATTGCACTGCTGGAGATCCTTCATTCTTCTTCCTCTGCTGAATATTTCTTTAATATCTAACTCAAAATCTTTTGCAAACTCTAAATCCATTGGACTTGCTCAGAACATAAGCTTTCTATGTTTCTTTTCTATGTTTCTATGTGTTGGTGGGAAATATGTACATTATTGTGAAGCAAAACAAAAATATACAAATTAAAATACAAACCCTGAAGGGCAGAGCACCAGGTATGGCAGAAGCCTCCAAGCCGTGTGTTAAAAGTGATGTATTTTTCTGTTTCCAGCTGGAGGGAGTGAATTTCTCATTGTTTCAGGTTCCTCCAAGAAAGAGGAAAGACAAATGGCATGTACAGTAAGAATAGGAGTTTCATACAGGTGTAAACAAAATGCACCGTTTTTCTTGGAGGAGTCATTTCATCCTGGCAGAGTCTCTAAACTGTTATTCTGGGAGATCTTTTGCCTGTCTGTGAGAACCAGAATTAATCTATGTATGTCTGTGTCTTCCCATCTCCTACAACTACTGCTGGGGTTATGCACTTGAATGTAGGGTTATATCTTGAACTAAGTGCCACGCTATTATGAAAGCCTCTGGGGAGAGATTTCTCCACTCAGGAGTGTCATTGAAGTGTATTTATTTTGCTTTCCACCATGTTCTTTAATAGACCTTTAGCAATTGTTAACTGCCAATGCAGATTTACCATTTGACTGGCCATGCTCTGGTGATGACTAAGTGGTGATGGCTAATCACCATTAATCACCACTAATCACCACTAATGGTGATGTCCATTTCCAAGGAAAATGGACTGAGATCCTTGCTCTGAAAATGGCACAACCAGAGACACTTTGCTTGCTGAAACACTGCTGCTTTCCCTGCAATGGTCACTTAGATATCACCCAGTAATTTTGCATTCCCATGAGGCTGAACATCAGTGTACAAACAGGAGCTACAGTTTGTGCCGTTCACTGTGGAAATGAGGTCTGGTTTTCCTTTTTCCCTAGACCAGCTAGCAATGGCATTTCCTTGGCAGAGACGTATTTACCGTGGAGGCTAATTGTGATCTATACCACAAGAATATTTTTTATCTTTGAGATAGGCTTTCCTTTGGTGCTTTATACAGGTTGAGATCTGCTGACTGTTCGCATTTCTATGGGCAGGACCTCTGTCCATACCACAGTGGCATGTCCTCAGATGCACCGTATGTCTTTGGTTAATGTGCCACCACTTCCCGGCTAAGTGAGATGGCTACATGTGAGGAGATAACGGTGTGAATCTTGCCTGCTCAGCTTGCAGTGGATTTTTGGGGTCTCCAAGAGTCCTGGAAGTAATTTTGTGAGCACCTGCATTTACTGCATTAGATATGGGGACCCTCTGTCTTGTTTTTACCTGGAAAGGGGGTCAGATCATAGATCCCAGGATAGAGAATCAGCAGTATTTCAATGGTGAAGTCTAGCAATGCTTCTTGGCTCAGGAACTGGATGTCCATCTCCTGACTTAAAACTGAAACAAAGTTCTGCCCCACACAGGTAACCTCCCTCACTGGGTCTGCTTTGAAAAAAAACTCATCTGGGTGAGCAAGCACACAGAGAGATATATGGACCCCAGATGACTGGTGTACCAGCAAAATGGTCTGCAAATTTTTCACCTCCAGGCTAGCTGTGTCAACATGTTGTATGTATGTGTCATACTGAAGTCAATCACAGCATTATCTTAATTTATTCCAGTTTGGATTTACTTCCCAGGCACTTTCCAGAAGGCCTTGGTGATGAACTGCCATTGCTTTCTTCAGGGCAGTGGTCTGGAAATGTCATCTACTCAAAGAGAGATCCTACAAGTTTTACTGCTGGGTTTACTGCAACATGGGAGTTTGCTTTGGTTTGGATCTCAAACAGTGTTTTTGACTGCTTCCATCTCTTTCTTGTTGTCCAGTGTATGGCAAGGTAACTGCATGCTTCATCTAGAAGAGACTGCCAATATTTGTAACATCCTATACTGAGAATATTATTTTTTTTTCTACTGGAGTTGTCCTGAGTCAGTGGAGGGCATTCAGCAGTAAGTTCTCTGCAGTGCTGTGCTTAAATCTCTACCTTAATGTTTTCCAGGTCACGGGCTCTGTTTCTTTAGTAAAACTGACTGCTTTCTGCATTTGTTTGGTTACTCTGTGAAGCAGGTGATACACCACTGAATCATTCATATCTTTTCAGATGTAATATGCTTAGACAAAATCTTTCAGACAAGTCTTGGCAATCTCTTAGCAGTTTAGTTGCGTAGGAGCCAAAATTCTCTGTGTGCTTTGACTTTTTTGTGTTTCCATCTGTCCTGTAGATACCTGTTTCAGTTTAGGCATTGGGGTCAGGTGCTCTGTAGCTGGAAGAAGACGCATCCCTGTTAGCCTCTGCCCGAGTCTCTATGCTGCAAGACTAAATTCAGGTTCTTTAATATTTTGCTGTGGGTATGCAATCGTGCCCCCCTGTTGTTTGCTTCAGCATTTGCCTGGTTGATGTTGCACTACCTTTTCCTGTAGGAAGTTTTTGTGACCAGGTCGACTGCTGACTCCTTGGTGCTCAGCTGGCAAAGGTTCAGGGACAAAAGCAGAGCAAAAGCACAATCAAATGGAGAATGAAGAGCCACCTTATACCCCGCTGGCTGCAAAATCTCATCCTTCAGGGCCGATGCTTCTGAGGTTTTATGAATTAACTGGTCTGTTCTTCTTGCTGGAGGCTTTGACATAACTAATTTTTTCATGCAACCGCTACTGCGTGTCACTTTATATGCAGAACCTTTTTCTTTTCTCTTTTTTCTTTTATCTTTTTTAATTTACTTCTATGAATTCACCATTTTGTGTTGCTCATCTCCCCTTGTTTTCTGTTTGTGTTTTTATGCAAACTTAAGTTCCCTTGCTTGTATTTGCACATTTTGGTAATTTCTCTGCTTTCTCCAGGTCACTGAAGAATCATCTCTCCAGTTATTACCGCCACCATTTTTTCTCTGCATTTGAATGCAAGCTTATTCAGTAGCCTCACACGGTCTAATGCTTGTGCCATAGTTTGTGGGTACTCTGTGACCTTTCTTATTTGACTCCCTGCAGCTTGCATGCTGTGCGGGAATTGTTATTGTACCCCTTGAGGCAAATTAAACACATGTTTGTGCTTAAATATTAAAAAAAAAAGAACTAAAAAAAAGCAATGCTTTGTACCGAGTCCTACTGCCATAAACAGGTCTACAAGGAGACTGCAAAGATGCATCATGAGCCAGTTCCTCGTATACACTTGCACCAGAACCAACTCCCTGACCATTGGCCTGGAGTGCCTCAGCTTGGTGTTGGATTCACCCCCCAAAGCCAGTTCTGCTACTTAAAGGTGGCCCCTGAGCTCTCCCATTCCAGGGTGGCTACAAGACAATGCTGCTGGTTCTTATATCTTCAAAACTATCCTCCCTTGTAATAAGTCTGTCCTGTCTCTGGCATTCCCGCTTCCAGCCAGTTTAAACCCTTCTTGTAGCTAGGCCTTCTTGCCCTCCATGCCCTATTATTCATTGCTCACAAATTATCACTGCTGAGCAGTTACAATTTGAATTTGCCTTTCAATACCTGGTCCATATCCTTCACTGGAAGCTGATAACCTTGCCCTCGGTTTTGTCAGTTATGGCAATACAGTGATGCTCATTTCTTGATCATAATTTTTAAAAATACAGCTTTTCCACATAGCTTTTGTATGGATTGAAAATGCATTTGGAGAGCTGTGTAAATACCATCATGGTCTCTTCTGACCTTTTCCTAGCACACCAGGGCACTATCATTTCCCATTATGAAGGTAGTATGACCACTCATTTTTACTGTTCTATCCTGCCCCGATGTGGTCGATTTTTGAAAGTGATGAAAAGACTGTACAGTTGTCTAAGCATGACATGAAAGTTACTGCCTCTTCCTCTTACTACATAAAAAACCAGAACCACAAGTCTTACTCCTATGAACTTTCTAGTCAGGTAGTTCCCTTCTTAATCCCAGGGTATTATTTCAAGATGGTGCGAATCATCACTGTTTTTGCCAAATCTAGAATAGGAAATTGATGTACTGACTTAATTACTTTTCCCTCTGTGCTTCCCTACTCCTTTCTGCCTTCTTCCCCATCTGCCGTCCCCACCCAGTATATTCAGTTCCTAATTTCACACGCACTTCTGACATCACGTTGAGAGTTTCATCAATGCAACATTGCAGCTTGCTTCTTTCACTACATATTTGTATACTACATTCTTCCATTAAGTGCTTTCTGAAAATAAAGTTTTTTCCTTCTTGGTCATTTTCTTACAGATAAATGAGATGGATGTGTATATACCACTTAAGAGAAGAAATGAGAATGTTTTCTGCTGGTAGTGACACTCTTACTCTTTGAGGAGTCAGATTGGCATATGAGTTGTTCAGTTCAGCCATGAATATCTACTACAATACTGTAAAACTCCTAGTTTTACATCTATCAGTCAATAAGTAGCTGTAAGCCACCTGTCGTGCCTGAATCCTGAATAACATATATGTGCACACCTGTAGTGCTCTTCCTTCCCCTTTCAGTGAGTGCTGTAGAAACGCATGCATATACTTAACAAAGTCGACTTCAATTCAGTGTTTCAGCTGTCTCTATCAAACATTTTGGATTTGGAGTCCATATTCTTTAAAAAATGAGCAACTGCTGAAGCCCATCTATTTCTGATCAAAGAAGGTGAGTTTCCTTTATAAACAAGCTTGAAAAAGAAAGATTCTGGTTTTGTTTTCAAAGTAAACAGAATCCACTGATGCAAACTCTTTAAGCAACCTTATATTTTAGAATATAGTGTGCCGCCAAGAGAAAAAAAACCTAAGTGCATCCCTGCCTCCAGATACTCGCTGCATATAATGAGTCATCTACTTAAATGTCAAAGCAGATGCTTGAAATCAGACTGAGCTTGAATGCAGGGGAGTGGCCTTCTTGTACCAGTCACCTATAACACAATGACTTGATATGGTCATTGCAGAGTCTAAATTCCCTTAATAACCAGATGCCCTTGAGTAAAGTTCACATTTTTTCTCTTTTCTGTCTCCTGATCCATTCTCTTATTTCTTTTCATGTGGAACTTAAGGTGCTTCCCAGAGAAATAACGTTATCCTAGAGGACAATGAAATCAGAAGTTTGTTCTTTAGAGTGATGAGCCCACATTTTTAGGAAGAGTTTGAAGAGAAATTGTAGATGATTGGCCTCCTAAATCATAGTTTGCTTTTTTTTTTTTTTTTTTTTGAGAAATCCTCATGGTTGCAATGAATTTCTTCTCTTCCTGTTACATGGCTGTAGGTACTTGGCACTACTATCACTTATATGAGACATAAGACAAAAATGTGAGATTGCAATTAATTTTGTTTGCTTATCAGTAACAGTTTTCTATAAATACCATTTACTCTTTTGTGGAATGAAAATTATCATAAGACCCACTTTCATGAGCTCATTATGGAGTATAATTGTTTAAGCCAATTGTAGTTTTTTCCATCAAAAGTGTTCTTTGAGATGAGAAATTGTTTTATTCACCATACAAAAAGGTTGAAGCGAAAAGATACAGGAAATATCTCTCAGTATTTTAGGAGAAGAACTAATGGAAATGAAGCTTGGTCTCAATGGGAAAAAGTACTAATCCGTTGGGTGATATTCAAACCACCAACATTTCCCTATGTCCTAATTTAAGTGGCTTATTACTCATCTGTAGCTCAAAGTGTTTTTAATTTGAAATCAAAGTTTACGTGTTGATACTGGAACAGACAGTCTCAAATGCTCTCTTCCCACTGCAGCTGCACAGTCAACTCATCTCATTCAGTTCCTTGCTTACCTGAAGTGATGTGCTGAAGAAGGTGAGGTGGTAGAAATGCCAATGGAATTTACAATACTGTAATTCAATCCGTTTTGACTTGACTCTAGGCATTCCTTAAATCCCTGAAGGGGTGATGCTGTAAGTCTTCTGTTAAAGGAATTAGATCTGGGGGACTCTAAAACTCAGGGGACTTCATCTTTCCAGTACAATACAGCTGATGTTGGTTGGGTCTAAGGATGATTGAGGGAGTGGAGCATCTAACATATGAGGAAAAGCTGAGAGAGGTGGGACTGTTCAGCCAGGAGAAATGAAAGCCAGGGCCGATCTTATCTATGTCTATAAATACCTGAAGGGAGGGTACAAAGAGGATGGAACAAGTCTTTTTTCAGTGGTGCCCAGCACCAGGACCAGAGGCAGTGGGCACAAACTGAAACACAGAAGGTTCCCCCTGAACATCAGGAAACACCTATTTCTTGTGAAGGTGACTGAGCACTGGCACAGGTTGCCCAGGGAGGTTGTGGAGTCTCCCTCTTTAGAGATATTCAAAAGCTGTCTGGACATGGTCTTGGGCAACTGGCTGTAGGTGGCCCTGCTTGAGCAGGGGGGGGTGGATCAGATCACCTCCAGAGGTCCCTTCCAACCTCAACCAGTCTGTGATTGTGGAATTCCTTCACAGAAGAGGTCTCATGGGTCACAGATACAGCCTCAGCTTCATCGAGTTTCCTTTTGGGTCCTTAGATAAGTTCAAATGCCCTCAAGCTAAGACCCAATATCCTGATCATCTCTTTTCTGGGGAAGTACAACAACTTCCAGACTAACATACAAAGACTATTGTATCATTGCATCTTCCCTTGTCCCTTTTTTTAATGATCATTCTCTGAGGGTCTCATTGTTTCCATTGTAGCCAGCAATGCCCATAATACAGGTCCAATTCATGCCCATATTAAAGCATGCTTTGTGGTTAGTTTTTCTCCCTTATTGGTTCTTGGTGTCTTTGTTGCTCAGTGTAAAGAATTTGTGAATCAGTCTGTAGAAGTATGAAGTACCTGTGCACCTCATTTAGTCAATGTAGAGAAGTAGATGCTTTAAATTACTGTTGAGAAGAGCCAGCAACTCTTCAAGGGGTGTACAGGGCAGCTAAAGGCCTCATTTAGGCACTCTGAATTTTTGAGCAGTGTAATAGCTAATCAGGTACCAGAGATATCTAGGTCTGAAAACAACTCGCACTTCCCTTTTACAATTTTCTTGTCAACAGATGGGTCAAAGGGAACTGAAAAGCTTGTGTGTTTCCTCCCTATCAGCTCCTAAGGAAATAAGTTTGTTCTGTCTGTGTTTGTATGAATGCTAGGCTCTGTAAGCACCCAATAATGATGTTTAATCTATTGCTGAATTTCAAGTAAGTCTGTCAGAGAGGTAGAGGGCTAAACTACAGGGAATGCTCAAAAGGTTTGTGAAGATATGAAGCTGGTCAAAGAAGAGGCATGCTAAAAATGCGTCTACAGAGGGAAGGCTTCAGTATTACCATTTTAGACATTGCCCACTCCTGAGACACAAAACTGTTGGCAAAAAGATCCCATTGATTTGGTTACTCATGGAAGCACCTGTTGCTTTAAGCATTCTCCTTTCCTTTTCTGGAAAAAAAAGCCAACCCAAACCAAACCCCAAGAAGTCATAGAATCATAGAATTGTATAATACCAGGTTGGAAGGGACCTCAAGGATCATCTGGTCCAACCTTTCCTGGCAAAAGCATGGTCTAGACAAGATGGCCCAGCACCCTGTCCAGCTGAATCTTACAAGTGTCCAATGATGGGGAATCCACCACTTCCCTGGGGAGATTATTCCAATGGCTGATTGTTCTCATTGTGAAAAACTGTCCTTTTGTGTCCAATTGGAATCTCCCCAGGAGTAACTTGTACTCATTACCCCTCATCTTTTCCATGTGACTCCTTGTAAAAAGGGAGTTTCTATCTTCTTTGTAGCCACCCTTTAAATACTGCATCATGGTGATAAGGTCTCCCCTAAGCCTTCTTTTCTCAAGGCTGAACAGACACAGTTCTCTCAGCCTGTCGTCACACAGCAGGCTTTCTAGTCCTTTGATCATCTTTGTGGCCCTTCTCTGGTCCCCCTCCAGCCTGTCCACACACTTTTTGTATAGTGGGGACCAGAACTGTATACAGTATTCCAGGTGTGGCCTGACAAGCACCAAGTAGAGTGGGATAATGACTTCTTTATCTCTGCTGGTGATGCCCTTGTTGACGCAACCCAGCATCCTATTGGCCCTCTCGGCCGCAGCAGCACACTGCTCACTCATATCAAGCTCGTCGTCCACCAGGACCCCCAGGTCCCTTTCCACAGAGACGCTCCCCAGCCAGATATATCCCATGCTGCA
>NW_009259797.1:264573-273366 GCF_000687185.1 Egretta garzetta
CCACAGAGCTGCTCCCCAGCCGAGTAGATCCCAGCCTGTGCTGCGCTCCTGGATTATGTTTTCCCACATGCAAGACCTTACACTTATCCCTGTGGAACTTCATAAGGTTCCTGTTAGGCCACTCTTCCAGTATATCCAGGTCTTCCTGAAGGGTGGCTCTGTCTTCTGAAGTGTCCACTTGTGGACACCCCACAACTGACCTTTTCCCATAACCCTGCTCAAGCGATAACAACCTGTGGTGGTCATGATAAATGCTTCTGGTGTGATGGATGCGTCCAACTCAAAGTGATTTGGGAGAGGCAGATAATAACACAATAGCCAAGGGCAACGTGCCCACCTAACCACAGTGCTGGTCAATGTCCGACTCAAGCCAAGTTTGGAAGAAAATTAACATTTGTAGTCGGTATGTAAATGTGACTATAAGTCAATCACATTACCCCAATAAATAGTGAGAAGCCCAAGAGCTCTTGGAGCTCTCCTGCACGGCAGCAGGCTGTGCACCAGGATCTCCCCTTGAGCCTCTCAAGGTTAATCCTCAATATTGAGAGGTTCCTCACTACAACAGATTCTCGGTAAGTGGCTAACAGCATGCTAACTCTGAAACCTTAGCTAAGTGATATAAAGGATTGACTGCGCATATATAATCCTTTAGACATAAACTGTTGACCAAGTCTGGGACTAGGATTGGACCCAGCTACACCTAGACTCCTCTCTGAGGAAGGAGTTTAGAAAGCAAGGGAGTCCTTTCTGAACCTCATGACTCAATGGGAGGGTCTGCCTGACAGTTTTGTCTGACCCTGTCCTCTATGCAGTAAATAACCAAGGTACCTTGCCATCGAATCTTATAAACTACTGTCACATTTACCATTGAACTTTGTTAACTCACTGGTTTATATTAATAAACTATATTTTTGCTCCTCTCTCACTTAATCCATGGCACCACTTCCGCACTCAGTTTGGTATCATTGGCAAATTTCATCAGGGTACACTTGATCCCATAACCTAGATCCCATGGCACCACTTCCACACTCAGTTTGGTATCATTGGCAAACTTCATCAGGGTACACTTGATCCCATAACCTAGATCACTTATGAAGATATTAAACAGCACTGAGCCCAATATTGATCCCTGGGGGACCCCACTTGTGACAGGCTTCCAGTTTGAAAAGGAGCTATTTATCACCACCTTCTGGGTGCGGCCTGTCAGCCTGTCACCTGAAATACTCCTTCTTTTTTGACACCTTAGATGCCTTTTTCTCACAATCTCCCTCCCAACTGCTAAGGCAGTAACAGTGAGATTAGGTACTCAGTGGATTTTTTTAGTGCTTGAAAACTAAAAGAAGCTCACTCTTCCTCTTACACAGAGCCTACACAAAGAGAAATTTGGTTCTATTTAGATATATCTACATAGTATTTGAAAGCCTCACAGCCAATGAATTCTTTCATCGGCACACAAATCTGTGAAGTATTGTCCCAGTTTTAGTGAAAAGAAACTGGTGCAATCAATATGAACAGGCAATGAAATCCAGCTTGTGTGAGCCCCAGATCTGCCTCCTCTCAACAGACCATCCTTTCTACACTGTTTTGGAGGAGGACTTGCATGTCTATTCCAGTAAATAAAATGGGCTAGAGCAGGTTCTGTAGTCCTGAGTGTATGTGGCTCGGCACGATTTGACCTCAGAACAGGGTAGCTCCATCCATGCAATCTACTGAGAAATGTCCCTGGCCTGTGCTGTCCCTGTACCTGGGAATTGCTTGGTGAAATGACAACTGGCATGGGCCAAAATCATGCCAAGGATCGACTGAGCAGTGCAGAGGATTACATGCCCTTTGCTGGGGCTGTTTAGTGTAAGAGTATGGCTACATCTACATGGTGCCATGCTGAGGTTCTCTGGAAGGGAACAATTTTCAGAGAAACCAGAAAGGTGACATATTTCCTCCTCTCAGAGACTGATCTTGATTTTTTTTGGTCTGCGTACTTCATGTCCAGATGTCATGCTGATGAGCAAAAAAGCAATGTATAATTAATAATGATGAGCACTGAGTAAACAGTAATTTCTGAGGGAATTAAAGTCGCACTGGGCAAAAAATAATTTTGCTAGCATTAGCAACATTCTCTTTAGTCTCACAGTTTAGGAAACACATGGTCATCTGTGGGTCTTTTACTGTGTACTTTTGATACCGTCACCTGAGATCTGGTTGTCAACAGTTTGCGGTGCTTGTTTCAGGCAGCATTTGCTACGTAAAAAGCACGAAGCTCCCACTCCATGCAAAAATATAACCTGTTCTCAGAAATTGAGATTTCCACTCCCAGTGTAAAGGCTAGAACCACAATATTCACCAGTTTGATGTCACAGCTATGAATTATGAATATTTCTTAGTCATCGCCTCCCGACTGGAATGCTAACAAGCAAGTGCAATTTCTCCCATTCATTTACTGTGGGTGTTAATATAGAAAGGCCTTTTGGCACATATTTAGCTATCAATGCAGAGAAGTTTTTAATCCATAATCAAAAATCTTTAAAGTTCCTTACTATGTTTTAAGCAGCTATTATGCTGGTTTCAGTTTTTAAAAGAAACAATAATTTTGGCTGCCTGTGCTTAGAATGCCTCACTACAAGTCTGATTTTCTCAGCTCTCAGCATGGGCTGAAAGCCTTTGTAACCACGCGATGCCTCAGAGCAAACTTCAGAAAGCCTGACAACCAATGTGCGCACACATTTTTTCTAGCCACAGAAATAGCTGTTGTGAGCGTACAGCTCTCTTGGTCAGGATATCTAGTAGTAAACCAAGCCACTGAGCTTGGGGTGCAGGGGAGGGGTTGTCAGTGAAGTTTGTTTGCACTTTATTTTAAAGAGACTGTCCTCTAACAGTGCATGCTATTCCAGATCCAGATGTACATGCATATTTATTTGTATATTTGTGTGTGTGTAGATATCAATAGCACATCCAGGCCATGTTCAAGATAAGGATCCTGCTTTGTGACTTACTATATACAAATATCATTATATGCAGTGTTTTCCATCCAATTTACTGCATAGGATAAGAATCCATGGAGTTAGTTGTTTTCTACTGTCCAGGGATAGCAGATCATCACCAAGGACATTCTTCAGGACTGTAGACACCGTTGAGCCTTGAGTCCCAGGAAGAGAAACCCACATTTATGTCACAACTTTTCTGTCCAATCTATTGTGCATGAGACCTTCTGTTCCACGCCAAGAAGAGGATGAATCATGTTGACTGGGCACTTGTTCACTGTCAAAGACAGGACTAGCTGGGACACATTAGCACCTGCGATGATGCAGTAGGTGAGATGGTGATCTATACATTTTATTTGTTGAAACTGGAGTAAAAAAATAAAAGCTATTGAATATCTAAATCTGTTGCCAGGGACACTCTCCTGATGCTTAACAGCTTTTTTGTCCTCAACCAAAGTGGTTGCAGTCATGTAACAGGTATTTAATTTATTGTTTAGCTCCAACATTTATGGAGGTAATTTAGATGAGATGAATCCCACCCCTAAAGACTTGTTATTTATGTACTTGATATTGGTCATCTAATATTAAGCCATCTTGAGCAATTTTTTACTGAAAATTTTTATTACAGACCCAGTTTAGGAAACTGAACCAATCTGTTGTTTAAAAGCAACTGTCTAGAGACCAAAGGGAAGATCTCTACTGAGCACGTCCTTTACCAGGCTCACCCTCTTCAATCATGCTCATTGCTAGTATGTTGTATCCTGCAACTTGGAGATGAGAGACTGAGAGACACTTACATGAGGCTGTTTGTAACCTAGCTAACATTATTTCAACCTGTTGTTATAGAGAAAATTACTATTTTATTTAAATGTATGACAGTAAAATGTGGTTTTCCACAGGCTGAGGGAACCATCTCTGTGCTTCACAGAAGGCATTGTAGACCCATGCCATGCCAGTAAGACCTAGTGTACAGAAAACTGAAGAGGGTGAAACTGTGGAAATAGGTTTTGTAAAAAGGCATATTCTCAGCAGTCCTGGGCAGTGGAGAATCCTAATGAGAGGTGCATGGGTGGAAAATCAGCTTCAGTGAAAAATGATTCCTTTTTTATACTGAACTTAGTACAGAAAACTACTAAGGATATAGCTTATATCAAAACTCCTCGACAATCTGATATTTCAACAGCGCTGGCAGATCTGACAGCTGCACTTGAATCCATCTAATCAGTGAAAACTCTAATTTATTCTGGGAGTATGTGACCCAGGTCAGTCAAACCCAGGAATTGTATAGGACGTGTGAACTTCAGATGAGTCTTTCCCAAGAACTTGGCGGCAGATGAAGTCAGCAATGGAAATTAATGTAAGTGAACGTCAATACAATTAGCTTTACAGTGCCTAATGTTCAGATCAGACCTGATCAGCAAGACAGTTACTCAAAATCTTGAATCACTTAGTTGAACACTGGGTGTATCAGCTACAAATTCGAAAAGCATAGTTAAAAAATAGTGTTGGATTCCAACTGTGGTCATGTAATTCATCTTGTGCAAAACAAATGTCATCTGACAGAAGGCTACTTGGAGTCAGCTCACTTAGCTAAACGAAAAAGCAGGTACTTCTTGAAGAGAAATTGATACAAATTAGGTTAATACTGCCAAGTCACATTATAAGGGAGCACTGGGTTTTGTGTTCCATAGCATATTAAATTATGAACGTAGGAACACAGGATGACACTAACAGCCCATATGATGATGACTAGTACAAGATGTTTAGAGAAAGAGTATAAGAAACAGGATAACTCCCAGTATGCAGTGATCCTTACTACTGGAGAGGGCTGAGGAAGTCTCCTAGGAAATGCCTGAACCAGAGTTTTCATTCAATTTCATTTAATAACCATCAAGGGATCTCTGAAATATTTTCTTTTTAAACTTCATATCATGCTGTTCCTATTTTAAGCTCCATTTATGTTTTGGACTCCATAACTATTTGAACAAAAAGTTTCACAAGTTAACTATATGTAAAAAAAAAAAATTACTGCATTCAGTTTGTTTCAAAATCCCTGTTTAACAATTTCATTGCGTTCCTCTAATTCCGTAATAGGAAGAGCAGTTTCCTAGGCATGTTCTCTGTACAAATGTTCAATGTTTCAAGTGTTTATAGGTCTTTATCATTTTGCTATTTCTTTCTAAGATGAAATATCTTAATATACATTATATTCCTGTATGGTAGAACACCGCTATTGCTGTCCCTTTGTGCACCTTCTTGCAGTTCAGCTATGTCCTATGTGAGATGGAGGACCAGAAAAATACACAGAATTGAAGATAAGGGTGAGTTATGGATTTAGATAGAAGTATATATTTACCTGTATTTTCAATTGCTTTCCTAATAATTCCTAGTAAGTATTGGTTTTGAACAACTTCTAAGCACTAAGTTGATGTTTTCAGAGGAAACCTCATTTTCACAATGACTGCTCAAAATGATTTCTAGATTTCTTTTCTGAATAAAAATACATCATTAGAACCCACTATACACGTAGTTAGAGCTACCTTTTGTAATGCACAGTACCTGGCATTTATCAACATAAAATTTCATCTGACATTTTATCATGCAGTTATCCAGAATTGTGATAACCTTCTCAACTGTTTGCAGTCTGCTTTAATTTTTACTATCCTGAATAATTTTATATTATTCACATATTTTGGTACATCACTTTTGTGAATAATTTATGAATATGTTGAACTGCCCAAATTCTAGCACAGATCCTTCTGAAATTATTTTTGTAACCTCTCTGTGATATTAAAACTCATGACCTCTTCTCAACTTTTATTTCTGAAGTTTTAAACAGGTTTTCCCCCAGAGGCGTCTCTGTCTTTGCACATCAGCTTAATTTCTTTGGTGATTTTTTCTTGCAGGACCATATTGAAAGCTTTTTAAAGACCCCTAGGCACACTCATTGTCTTCTCCAAAGAACTCAAGTAGATTTGGGAGAGATTACTGCTATCAACCAAATCAGTGCTAACTCTCCTCTAATTCTATTGTCCATCGTAGTTTCCAGTTATTTCCATAGTGCCGTGGTCATTCTTACAGGTCTGTAGTTACCTGGAGCTATCTATAAAATTTGGTATCACAGTTGCTGCCTTCCATTCCCCTGGTGGTGTTATTAACTAAAGCAATCAGCTTATCAGTTAGAAGTGCAGCAAATGTCTAACTGTTAGAACTCTTGGGAAAATTCTAAGAAATTCAGATATCAATTCACAATGGGACAATCCTGGGCCACCAGTAAATGTATCAACCTTTACAGGGAGTAAAATTTCACTTATTGACCTGGGGCTATGAGAAATCACATCAGAAACCTAAGTTGTTTTAAAGCCCAAACTACATGAATAGTTTTACCCCCTAATTCAGTTTGCATGCTTTCAATAAAGTGGCACAAAGGAACTTCAGTTTTAATCCATGTTCCTCTTAGTACTTTGTTTATATTATGCCAAGAAGCAAAAGCTAAGGCCTTCCAAACTTGTTTTTTATTTTGAGAGTAGCATGGAGAACAGTAATAAATTTGTCAGCGCTGGAATCTGTCCTCAGCTTAGCCACAGACATTTAATATAACCTAGTTCCTAAATTCCTGTTGTAAATAGATTGAATTGGTTCACTGAGAGTTAAGTATTTCCATACTGAGCTAAATTCTAATTATCTCTTATACTATAAGTACTCCATTTATTTTGGGAGACAATGGTATGTAACTTAGCAAAAGGGCAGCAAAATTATTGCAATATTAATAAAAATGCATCACAACAGTTGTGGAATAAACTATTAGGCTTTAAATCAGAGAAGTCATTACAGGCCTATTATCCAATATGGCTACAGCTGCTCTGTGTATTTTTACACACAATTGCTTTCACATACACACCAGGAGGATTAGATTGAAATAAAACCCATGAAAGAAAGTATTTATCCAGGGAGTTAGAGTAAAAGCAAACATTTCCTTTCCATACCAGGAAAACCGGAACCAAGCAGCTGCTCAGTTATTTTGGATTCTTGTTCTTGCTTGACAGTGATTAAAAATGTTAAGAGAACCAAAATGACATGTCAAGATTATAAATGAGGTTTTCTTTGTGAACAGCATCTGTCATCAGAATTTCTATTCCTCTCAGCAGTATTTGGCTACTTATCAGAAATTCCTCCTTCCAATAAAGATTACATTGCATTTGCTGTTTCACATAAATCTTCTTTTCCCCCCTGAATATCGATATCTTTTTCATCGTAAAACTCTGGAAATCCAAAGAGAGAAATAAGGAAAATTATCACTAAGAAGGGATCTCACAAATTGTCCATTTTAACTGAGTGAAAATCCAAAGCCCAAGTAGGCAAAATGTCCATAGGTTTTTAGGAAATCACTACCAATATGGCTATGAAGTTCATTGTGGTCTGGCAGCCGATTTCCTGCATTTCTGTTGTGGCCATGCACAAACATTTCTAACACGCTCCTCTTCTCCAATGTGATATTCAGTTGCATCCTAGCCTAATTCACAAGCTACGTTTTCAAATGCCGCTTATTTACTGCTCATGTTGCACTTTGGCTCAGGGTAGTTTCTGTAGGTGCAAGGAGGGTGTTTTAGCCACTAATCAGCTTTCAGAGAAAGTCAAAAAAACCTAAACTAACTTCTTTGGGGAGTAAAGTTTTTACGTTACAGTCAGGAATTAGGAGAAGGCAAAAGATGAAAGAGACTGTATGTCTGGCAGCAATTTCGTAATCAGCGCCACTGCAGTTATCTAGCTTCTGCTTCCACGGCATTTGCAGGACGGAGGCATCGTGTGCTTTAGGAAGTCGTGCACCATATATGCCTGGAATAACAAACCACCCGATCTCCTCGGGCAGAGAGAACACAGGGAGGCGGAATGCCTCCACTTATCACAGCCACCACAGGCATGCTGGCTCCTGGCAGCACCATCTAACCGTGTCCAGAACGGCAGCTCCCAGGCAATTTGCTCCTCTCTGTGCCTAGAAGATCAAAGTAGCTTAGCTTTGAAAATAGTTTGTAGAACAAAAGCAGGTGTCCTGGGATCCCGCCCTGACAGAAAGCCATTCTGTAATTGACACCATGAACCCATTCTGAAGACAAGAAGAACCCCCTTGGTGTCAGTAACAGACACAACAGAGCAATAGGTGGTGGTGCAGAGGCTGGTAGGGGCATAGCTGCACAGATGGAGGGCACGTGGGACGGAACTAGGCATCAGGATGTGAAGCAAAGGGCCTATGCAGGCAGCTGGCTGGTGAGCCACCTTGTATTTATGCACCAGGTCCACATCAATGTCAGCATCCCTGTCCTGGTTCGTACATAGCAGCCCCCACTGCTATGACTCACCCAGGTCATGGCCAGAATCTCCAACTGGCCAAAATATCGCAGAGAAAACAGCTCCTTCAACTTGACTGTTGTTTCCTCCTTGAACCTTTTTTGGTTAAAGCTGCCTTTTCATACACAGCCTCAATGTGGTTTCCCTGGGATATTCTTTCCCTTTGTCGCATCCTACATCTTTGGTTTTATATTCTTCATCTAGACAGGAAAGCAAAGGTTAGAAAGAGGACAAGAATTCAAGTAGGGACTGATGCAAGGTCCAGCCTGAGAATATTGAGACAGCCACGAAAAGACCCAAGTAAGCATGGAAATACCTTAGTGCTGGACAGAACGGACAGCTTCTGCCTTGCAGCTTCCTGGCTGGCGGAGACTTGCTGTTTGCCTGTCAGGTTGCTCAATGCTCCAGGTAGGAGGGCAGGAAAATACAACAGAAAAATCGCAGCACCTTTCCTGGCAAATAGGGAAAG
>NW_009259797.1:273389-302288 GCF_000687185.1 Egretta garzetta
AAATGTAGGAGTACAGTTTCTCCATCTTCAGCCTTTGATATGATTCTATGATGTGGAGGAGAATTCAGAAGGGCCCTAAATCAACAGGGAGAAAGACGCTTTTAATTGCCACTGAGGCAGCCAACCAATAGAAGAGCATTTCATGGGAGTCATTTTTTGGACTGGATAACTTTGAGATGAGTAAGTCAATGTGTATTATTTCAGCATTGCCTATCACGAGGTACTCAGCTACACTTTTGTAAGAGCTTTAAATTATTGTGCATTACTTCGCAACTGGAAAGGGGTGTTGACAACGTGTTGGAAGACAGTTAAAATGTCAGCTGAGGTATGGTAACTTGTTAAGGCATTCTGCCTTGGTTACAGTCAGTTATATAGCCATAACTTAAATAGACAGCTTGGATTTTGTTTCTCAGGACCGTCATGGAACCAGGATGGGTAACTGCATTGTTTATCTGCAAGCCTTCAAGTGCTTACCAACACATACATATTAAATGGGTAATGGGTCATCTTCCAAATCCTGAAAACCCATACTGACACTGAGTTTTTCAAGAGGCCATAACCCTGAAATTCAGTGAAACCTATGTACTTAACTCAATTTAGTCTTATGCAAAACTCAGTAGCTGGCTTCTGCTGTTGAAGCCCATTAGACTACAGCAGTGTCTTTGTGAGTGCTTACACAGCAGTTGGCACAATAGCTCTGTGGGATGCAGCAGGAACACCTTACACAACAGTTTTCCCTGTAACAAATCTCAAGATGTCTTTGTCATACCAGTGTGACACATTCTAATTCAAGAACCCCGCTGAAAGCCCCTACATTGTTGTCTTCTGGGCTGCCAAGAGTGTAGCCATTATCCTTCCTTAACTACCTGTGTATAGGAACACGCCAGAGCCCTTTTTATTATCTAAAACATTCAGAGTCAGAGCTTCTATTGAGTGCTTTTGACAATTTGAAGTTTTTCTTTCTTCCTTAGTTCTTGTAAGCAATGAGTAATTCTCCTTCACATGATAAACTCCATTGCCCCCTAAAATTAGCCTCCTGTGAAGAAACCACGTCAGAGCAGTGATTTAATGTCAAAAACATCTCTGGCTCAAGAAACCAGAGCAAACAAGAGAAAGAAGGGGGGGAAAAAAGATAAAAAACCCTCCTTGGCAATTTGGAGGAGAATTTCTTTCTTCCTACGGAGTGCATGATGAGTAATTCCTTTGTAAATGCTCAATTCCCTTGAAAAGTGTTTTGGAGTAATATTGTTGAAGTCTTATGCTTTCAATATTGCAGTCGGTATAATGAAACGTCCCTCAATTAAAAACACGATTTCAGAAAGAAGTAAAAGTGGGAGGTGAAATAAGAAAGAAGTATTACCAGTGATGAATTAGTGCTCATAATTCAACCCCCCTCCCTCACAGATTACTAGGGAAGGTACTAGGTGCCCAGCTGCACACCTTGACTGAGCAGGGCAGGGGTCCTGCTGTGATGTTCGCAAGGCAGACACAGCCTGGGGGGTTTCTCCAGACAGGGCCAGCTCGGCACTGAAAGGAATTTTGTATCTCACAGGCTTTTTATTTCCTCTCTATGTGAATTTATTATTATTATTATTCATAATAATAATAGAAGGGACAAATTTTGACCGCATTGACGGGCTTTCTGTTTACCTCAGACCAAACAACTTCCCTGTGTGATCTGTCAATTCTGTAACTTTTACCTGAACCATGTCTTATCTTTTAGAAAGACAGATGGAGACTGGTTTAAGAACAGACAGATTTAAGATCAGAGTGATCTAAAGATATCCAGTGATGGACACTCAATCCAAGCTCTAAGTGAGTGATTTCTAGATGTTAATTCTCTGCCTTACTGTAGATCTAGTCTGGAATAGACAATTTTTTGTTTTCCTTAGTAATTTTAACCCTCTTTTGATTACTAAATAAATAGAGCTCCCAAAGTTGTGTTTTATGACTAAAGTTTGGATTCCAGCTCTCTAAATCAGTCTTGTAGCTTTTCTGAATACTTTGCAGTTTTTCAACATTCCTTTTTGAACTGTGAGGATTTGAATGAGTCTTGGTAAAGCTGGAAATATCACCTACCTACGCTTATTTGGTATTTCCAGTCTTATGCAGCAAAGATTGTTTCTCAGCCATGGATCCAGCTCCTACCATCTCACTTAAAGTGTGTACTCAAAGGATTGTCTACTACATTATTTCTGAGTTCTGTTTACTGGGACACAATACCAACTCACAGTTCCTCTAACTTGCAGAAGAGATCTATGTTCACTTTTCTGAGATAAATTACTTTGCTCGTATTAGAACAAGTGCACCCTTCTCAAATGATCCTGGTTTGCTGTATGCTCCATTCTCCTCCAACCAGGTTGCATAATTATTTACCATTCACATAATAGTTCTGTGTCATTGCACCATCTATTAATTATATAAGCAAAGACCTTTATACATCGCCAGATCACCTTTTATGAGTGAGATTGGGCCAAGAAGAAAGCTCTTCTATGCTCTTCTGGAAACATATTGTGGACTGATGATCCACAATTGTTTCATTTAATACTACAAGTCTGATGTTTAAGTGTTTTGAGATGAACATCTGTAACTTTCTTTTTTCTCGTAATGCTAGTATTTTTTTCACCCAGTTTTGTCAGCCTCTGCAACCTCATTCAACTTTAAATCCTGTGCATATGTGCATTCCCATGGCTTTTAGTTGAGACCTCATTCAGGTTGAGCTCCAGCTTTGCCCACATTAGTTGCCATATACCCACTGAAATTTACAGTAGACTAATATGTGGTGGCCGTATGTTCAAAACCTATCATACTAAGGAGAAACATGACAACTCTATACTCACAGAGTAGGGAATGTCAAACTCTGTACGCTGTAGGGTTTGGAGCTCAGCCACAGAACTGGATGGACATGGCCATGGTCAATGCTTTCTGGTTGGATGAAAATTGCTGACTGAGTGTGTGTGAATTATGGAAATTGCAGGGAAAAGGGAAGCAAAGAGATGATAGTGGTGTTCTTTATCACCATGCATCTGCAACTGCAGCCCAGCAGCACTGCCATTTAAACGATGACTATCATTCAATTCCCCTTCAAGCAAGAAAGGAATAGGAGGAACGTGGGAAATAAGCTTTTTCAAGGAGCTGGGGCTGAATCAGTTGCCTAAACACAAACAACTGAATATGCAGTCTTCTAACTCAAAGACATAGGTATGAGGCTGCCAAATCTGGCACAGAATCTATAGTCTTCTTCCAGGTCTGCCCTTCCAGACCAGAGACTAAGTGGGATAACTGTCATCTGAAATGACACTAGACCGCTATATGTAACTGAATCCCACCATGATTTTACTTAAACGTAGGTGTTTGTGGGACAGCTGGGTGTCTAAACTCTGATTACAGTTAGTGGTGATCTAGTCACTAGTCAATTACTCTAGACAGTGACTGAACCACCCAACCCTTAAGGACAAAATAGTCAAAGGGCATTTTCTTTTCTTCCTTTATGTTGAAACATACAGTGTAACGATAATTGGACTCAGTAGCACTGCACAGGTTATAGTCTATAAAGGACTATGTATTCTGCAGTTTCATTCCCATATCTTCTCAGATTACTGAGGCAGGTCAATTACCAGAATGGTGAAGGTCTCAGAAACTTTGCTCAGAGGCAGCACAGAACTCTTTGGGGTGGTAAAAGCTGTGGCAAGATGTGGCTAGTGACTCACTGCTAACCTGGCCCGTCTCTTAACCAGGCATTTAATACAATATATGGCAATTGTTGCAGAAGAAAAGAAGAAGCTTTCTTATCATGGTAAAAAGAAGAAAATACCAGGATCTCAGGAGAAGGAACAGCAGGAGCTGATAAGTATTGGCACTGTGGCTAAGACAGTGTCTGCATGGAGGGGAGCAAGAGAGTAGGCAATGAAATGAGGGCACTGTGTTGGGCGTAAATTGCAGGGTTTCGGCAGCATGGAGGTTCAGAGTTAATCTATGTGGAAGGTGGTAAGGGGCTGCCCTGTGCTTGTCACACCTGGTTCTGTTCAGCTCTGAATGTGACGCAAACAACCAAAGAGGTGCCAGAACCTCACGCTCAAATGTATTTAAGGAGAAGTTTCAGCTGCAAGAGTTAAGACACATGGGAAGAGACACATAAGGTAACATGGGGAAGGACATGTTGGGGACGTGGATGGAGATCCTCTTGGAAAGAGGTCCTCCATGCCAGAGAAGGTACCTTTGAGGGGACTGTAGCTGTGGGTGACCCATGCTGGCTTATGGACACCCCTGAGGGACCTTGGCCATGGACCACCCACACTGGGGCAGGGACACCCCTGAGAGACTGCAGCTTGTGAAAGAGGTGTTCCCCTAGGTTTTTGTTTAATTGGTTATTTTTTTTCTTATTTTTTTCCCCTTGCTACCTGAACCAAAATTTTGTGTTAACTAGCAATGGGTTAAATTAAGTAAAATTCCCTAAGTAGAGACTGCTTTGACCATGGCAGCCTCTTTAGTATCACCAACTGAAGCAGTTCAGGTGTCCGTGTTCTCCAGACTCTCACCCCACACCCAGCTATGTGCAGCCCAAGGGAATAAGCTGAGAGGGGGACAGAGGCTGTAGTGCAGTGGCAAACCTTTCTTTGAAGAGGGTGACCAAACTGCGGTATGCAACACTCCATCTGACCAGGCCTTCAGGTATTTTTAAAGGTGTATGATTATGTTCTCCTGAACTTATTTCAGTTTGCTATTACTTACAAGTCACTTTTTCATTAGATGGCTCCAATTTATCACTGAACAATAATAATCAAAGGAATTAAACTAGCCTTACCTCTGGCCTGGGAAAAAATGATGCCATTTTCCAAAATGAGAGGGCCATATAGGACACACAAAGTCTGGCACTTGGCAGTATTAGTGTTGTATTTTCCTGTAACCCTGAAGCACTGCTGTCCTCCTGGTACCTCTGGCTCTGGCCTTGCTGTGTTCTGAAGAAATCCTGCTTCTCTGGGAGGGCAGAGTAAGCTCACATCCTCTTGTCATACCAGAACTCGCCCATTTTAGCTAATAAGAGATGATTATGGAAATGATAGGAGTATGGCCAGTAGCTTTTCCTGTAAAAAAGGTTGCTTTCTTGGCTGCCTCCAGGCTTCCTGTTCTTTGACCTAGACTTGTCACAGCTTAGGACCTAGCATGCTGACTTAGGACCTCTTGATCCAGGATATCCACTGCTTCTTTTTTGAATGGTAGCATGAGTTCTGTGAGTACATAAGCATCCCGCTTCTTGCAGTTACACTAGTTCAGGTTTGTGTAGACCCTTTACTCACAGGTAGAGGAAATCCAGCTCTTTTCCAGCTATGGAAACATGAGATTTATGTAGTGAATGTCTGTCCAGGAGCCCATACTACTTGGTTCACAACTATAGGCCACTGGAAAAAGCAACATTCCTGAACACTTCCAGGTTTTTAAGAGAGGGAGGGAGGAAAAAGTGGGTTTCTGGTCAACCTGACTAACCCTGAGTGCTGAGCCTGCCTCCCCAGGTGCACTGGTGTACAGCTTGAATATTGCTGGTTACATCAGGCTATGTGTGGATGCATTCGACAGCAGACAATAAGACAGCATCTGTTAGCAAAACTTTGACATGGAAAACAGACCTTAATCAGATCATTGTCTTCTTGCTTTAGGAATAACTTTTTTTTTTCATAGAGTAACATGTTTTTGATGTTTGCATTAATTAGTACTATTAAAACTGAACAGTAAGCAGAGATAATACAAGGTAATTTTTCCTGAGGACCTACTAAATAAGATTTATGTTTACAGTAATTAACAAAAGGCAAATAATTTTTATACATGGCAATGGAGGAATTTCAGTACAATAGAAAACATATTTTATTTCTTAGGACAGAAAGCATAGAAATAGAATCACAGAAAAAAGTAAGTTGGGTCCCTTAAATTCTCCCCATATGTCATATATTCCAGCCCCTGACCCTCTTAATGGCTTCCTTCTGACCTCTCTCCAGTTTGCTAATCTCTCTCTGTTGTGTGAGTAAATATACTTAAAACAATTACATGAAACAACAATTCCTGATAGCAAATCATGCATTGGAAGTGGAATCCATAGTCCAAGGCTGAGATTATTATCTGGAATCCTTAATGGTCACTGAAGACAAATAAGCTCTTCTCATCTGTTGTCCTTCTAAAGTAGATATTAACCATAGGTTAGATGACTTGGCATCCTAGATACCTGATGGCAAGGATAACTGGCTCAGAGGGAGACACCCCCACAGTAGATATCTGAGAGTAGGTGGCAGGAATTCTCTCCCGATGGCTGCATTTCGGTCTTTGCTGGGAAGGAAACACAAGGTACCCAGTTTTGCCCTGGAAGTCCTGCAGGCAGCAGCCCCAGTACTCTGGGTATCAGTCTTTGACCAAAAAGACACACAGACACTGTTAAACCTGCTTTGCTCTGAGATGGAGAATGGCAGAAACTTGGTCTCCCTACAAATTGTCAATTCACATCTAACAAGATGTAGAATATTTAAGTTTTCCTATCAATCAGTTTCCAGGAGAAAACCTTCCTGCTTCTATTTAGGCAGTGGTAATGCTGGGTTACAAACATCCCAGTCTCAGGGAGATCCCATGAAGTTACTGACGACAACAGGAGTGACCTCGTGGACTTAACAAAATCAGGACACCACTTTTTATGTGTGCTAAGGCTGAATTACTTGTGCTGCTTGAATCCTCACATGTTTTTTAAAGATATGATCACCTTATAACATTGTGTTAACAGTAATTAATGCATTTAGTTTTCTATGTTATTTTAACTAAATCCCTTAAAGTGACTTGAAAAAACCCCACAGTTTATCTTCATAGTTTCTCTTTTTTATTCTCTATATAAATGGCCTTGCAAACACTCCCACATAGCTGCTTAGTAGGTTGCAGCAGGCAGCTGCTTTTTCTGCTTGGCCAGTTTACAGCAGCATTTTTCTCTTGAGAGCAATTCATGACACGTCTGAGCAAGCCAAGAACTAGCCAAGTGGGACAGCTGGACTTAGCTTCTGTGCAGCTGGTTCTCTGTACCTTCTTTCTTCACTAGGCAATAGATTCAGAGTAGCTGCGTCCACAGAGCTCAGTGGATTTACACGTAGCTTGCACGGGAGTACCTCTCCCACAGGATGTGCCAGTGGCTGTCCATTGGCTCTAGTGGGAGCTCAGCTTAGGTGCGCCGTAAGAAGTTATTCCAAAGATGCTGGAAGCTAAAAGTCATATCAAACTGGCAGTGGACTTAAAATTCACATGCTTGTGAACTATGACTCCCTTAAGCGGCTTGCACTTGATCGTCCCTGGCCATACCTCACCTATAAGCAACATGACCGTGGCCTTAGGGACACTGTAGGGTTTTTCCTGCCAGGGCTGGTCACCACATCCCTGTGTGCCTGGCTCACTGGGTCCTGTGAGGAGTCCTGTACTAGATGACCTGTCCTCCACACCAGAACCATGGGCATGAGGGTTTCATGTGCTGGAAGGAAGAAATTTAAGTAGTCTCTGGAAATCTAGAAAAGCAAGTTAAACTGGGGATATGTGCTAAATATATATATAGAGAAAGGCCCTTGTTACTGCAAGTTTACACAGCTGGTTACTGTAATATATGGAAGGAAGAAATAGCTTATGTTTGGCCTAAGTTAAGGGGACAACCAGTGGTGGTGCTTCCATTTTGACAGGATAATTATGTGTATTTTGACCTGTTTGCCATCTCGATTCTCATCTTTTCCATCCTAAAAAAAATAGTGATGTCATTCTTTAGCTTTGGACATTGATTAGAGGCAAGAATTTTAAGTCATTTAGGCTGAATGTTCTCCAAACTAGCCTTACTTCCTCATATACTGCTCTGCTCCATCTCACTGTACCAGTGAGCTTTGCTGAACCACCATGTGACTTCTGCTGCCATGAATATTTCCCTGAGATTGTGTCAAACTCCATTGGGAAAGGTGGAAAAGGTCACTCTACAAGCAGGGGATATAGAAATAGAAAAATAAATAGGAAACTGGCTTAAGTAGGGGACTCATCCATACTATGAAAAAAACTTAGGAATTCGTGGAGGAAGAGAGACTTCTAATGTTGACTTTCCATAGCTAATTTTGCCTTTCCATAGCTTACACTTCTGTTTCAAGAATGTTGATAAAGGGTATTTGTGCCCCAGCTGGTTGGATTGGTTCAACTCTGGGCCTTATGTGTTTTAATGGGATACCATGCTGCAGGTAGCATCCCTCCTCCCCGGCAGTGCGAGGCGTGCTCCTGGCAGCGTCGTGGCAGTGCATTGAAAGGGCTCAGGAAGGAACATCTCCCCTTCTTTCTACACTGCAGCTGGGCTAGCCGTGCTTCAGTCCAGCCCAGATAGGGCAACTTGGGCTGTGGAGTTGAACCGATGTGATGAAGGAGAAGTAAATGCGGTATTCCTGAATTCAACCCCTGAGCAGACTGAGCACAATGGTGGCTCTTTTCTGGGGCAATGCTTACACACCTGAGACTTCCCAGCTGAATTTGTCCCAGCTGGCCACAGCTGCCAGTGCCATGATGCTGGAGGACAGAGATGCCCACGGCAGGAGGCAAACCTGTCCTGCCGCACTGCGGACCGGGCTGCTGCTTTATGCACCCATCCCTCATACCCCTTCTAAGCAGCTAACACAGGACAGAAGGATTGTCCCGTGAAACTGTCCCAGTTGATGGAGCTTACTGTCTAGATGGCTACATGATGCGATGATGCCTTTTGCATCACTTGAGGATGTGGATTTAGTTAGGCAACTGTCTTAGCATACACTCACCAGCTAAGCAACTCTGGGCAAGAAAGCTCTGCAGTGCGAGTAGGGGCCCCTATGGAGGAATTGCCATGTAATAATGAAACCAATTTGAAGAGTCAAAAAAAGTAGCATTTTCTGCAATCCTGTGCAAAGAGAAGCTATGAAACACTACATTCCTTGCAGAACTGATGTGTCTTCTCTTGTTCCCTCCTTTGAAAGTAGGAGAAAAATCAAGAAATAGTCAACACAGCTGGGCTTTTCTTTTTGTTTACTTGGAAAACTTGTTTTAACCATCAACTTTAGCAAATTTTGGCAGTTACAAACCTGTACACTTTTTTTTGTTGTTTTGTTTTTATAGCAAAAGAACACAAGACAATACTGCCAACAGCAATTATGAAGGAACAATTAGTTTTTGGATGAAGGACTATACCCACTCAAAGTGATAAACCTTCCCTTTTGCATAACGTTGAATTTGTTGTCATTGGAGAAATGACACCTCTTAATACCTACTTGAAATGGCATAAAAATCATATCTCTAGTTTTTTGTGCAAAACACATTCATTTAAAAAAAGTCAATAAAAAACATCTTCTTAAAACCAGAAAAAAGTTAAACAAAAAGAGCTGAACCCAAAGGAAAGTTACAGTACATTTTGAAATGATTAAAAAGTTTTCAAATCTAAAATCTTTTTGTTTTTTGTGTTTTTTTGCTGTTACCTTAAAAGTTTAAACCAACTTTGATGACTGTTTAGAATTATATCAAACAAACAAACAAAAAAAAATTAAAGCGACCTGATTGGCATCAAATATCTACAAAAGCCTGGTAATCTGAAACCATTATATACATTATTTTATAAACTTCTTTTTAAACACCAAAACATACATCTTTTACAAACCAACCTGCTTGCGACAGGTAAAATTTACAAGACAATCTTTTCCTATACAGTGCTTTAAAGAGAACTGCTTTCACTCCTAAACATTTTGTCACCTCCTGAAAAGCGGCAGTAGGGGCTCGTTGCATTGTTAAATAATAGCGATTCAGGTATTCGTATGACAGAAGAATGCTACAGTTCTGAGGGCTCCGATCTCTTTCCATAATACAGTTCAAGTGCACTCTTAACACTGGTAAAGATTACTTATGGCCTTTGTGTAATACGACATATTTGCAATTATTGCTTTTCATTATTACATAAAGAAATTAATTTAATTTCATTTCCTCCCCATCCACCCATCCCTTGGATGATGCAGCTAATTTACTAACTGAATGGCCCTTCTGATAATGGAAGTGTTAAATGTCAAGTTTATGAAACACAGGCTAAAAGCTATGGATAATGGGCAATATTCTAAATTTCTAAGGCTCAAATAACAGTTTGGTGTACTGAGAGGAATAGAGATGCAAACAGGCAAAAAGCACAGTTTTACTGCATGGTAAATGGTGGTCAACCATCAGAGAATGAACCTGAAGATGTAGCTTTCTCATTGGAAGTCTATGAAATGTCCATTATTACTCAGTGAATAGCTCCAAAAAATACCAACAAAGCACAGATGTACTTTCACTACTAGTTTTAAATAGCTGGTTTTCTCCATTAAGGATGCTACCTTCTCAAATGAAGCTTAGCAGAACTGGTCCAGGGCACCTTCAACTTTCTCTCCCATGACCACAATTATTATTATCAGCTATATACTATACCATCCATTTAGCTTTTTCAAGCAGGAGCTCAATGAGGAGTAAAGCTGTGTTCTTAACCATTTGTCCTGTCCAGCCCACATTTCTCTTTACAATGGAATTTATATTGAGCCTAGAGCAACAATTTATACGTCATATTCTCAAATTTTACCACCCGCCTGGCTCACAGGGACAACGGGCTGCTGCCTACCCAGTAATCAGCATTTCCGTGTCATGCGTTCCCTCACTGTGCTGCATCCAGCCTGAGTTTCTGACTGGAGAGGGTACCAATACATCAAGGCTAGCACTACTAGGAAAGACCTAGACTACACTAGGAAATTTAGAAAAGGGGAGAAAATATTCTGAGGACCAATATTTATTTTGTCTGTGGGAGATGCAGAGGGGGAGAGCCTGCTTGAGGGATGGAGCACACAACTTTCTGACTTCAGGAGAACAGTAGCAGTGAGAAGCCTTGGACTCCTTCCAGCCTTGTACTGCAACTATAGGCTAAGGAAACCCATGGGATAATTCAGGACCAAAGATCTCACCAAGCTTTACAAAAATAGCTTGACTGCCTGGAAATCATAGCACTGTAATGCATCTCTGCATTGCAACATCCTCCTGGTTGCCGTCATATGCTGTGTCCCATGGGAGGGTCTTATAGGAAGGCAACTTTACAGTGGTCTAGTGGGGCTGTCCATTTGGCCTCCTGGGAGGAAAATGATGCTGAGGCTCCTTGATGTCACCTTTGGCCCTTTGCCCTGCTATGAGATACTGGCTCAAGACAGCAGTCACATCCAGCGTCTGTGGTTTTGTTGACAGGGTTTGCCTTTTTTTTTTTTTTTAAATAGGCTGTTTATAATACAAAGGCAAACAATTAACATATTTAAGAAAGCTGCATAAGCCTAATTTTTCCTTTTGCACAAGGCCACTAATGTGGTATTGGCAGCATAAATTATGTTGTCAGTCACTTTAAGGCTCTTTCCATTGCCAGAGTTATCAAAGAGGCTGTCAGTGTGCATGACATTCTCAGCCTGATCAAAACGCAGACAAACAAGCACCCTTTCACTCAGACTCATACGCCCTTGGCAAAGCTGATACAAGCATGTATTTGCATTTTAATAAGTTGCTTATTTCTTTTGCTGTTTCATTACAAAAAGCAAAGACTGTCTTGATCCTAAGAGTTATAATCCACTGATACTCAAAAGTACTTTATTAAGTCTATAAACCCTCTCCTACAGATGATTCCGAAAGAAAATACCGTTTACTGGAGCCATCTACAGGAATGTGAGTTGAAATACAGACACACAGGATAAGCAGAGATGTGGAGGGGAAGCTCTAACAGAACCAGGGACCTGGCAATGACAGCAGCAGCAATATAAAAATCATCATATGGCAGAAAAAGAATTATATATTGGATGGAATAATACAAACACTAATTCTTACATTAGGTTATGAATGTGTTGTTATCTTCCAGGTTAGAAGATTACGGCTTGTCCATGGAGAGCAGTAATTAAAAAGAAAATAAAATGGTTTGGATTAACAAGAGAGATGTTCATATGAACATATGAAGAACATATGAAGAACATATCTTACTCCCTAAGGGGTATTTCACCTCAAGATCTGCATTCAGGTCTTATCCCTGTCAAAAAGAGCCAGAACAAAACCTGAAGGCCACAGAAGAATCAATATTCACAGAGGGGCATCTGTTGGAAGATGAATTAGGCCTATTTGATTTGGAGGGGAGGAGATACTGAGGTATAGAAATCATGAGTGGGACAGAGAAGGCTGAACGGGTGATCCTTGGCACCTGCCCAACAGCACTTTAATAAGTAGGCATTCAGTGAAATGAAATGGCAACAACATCAAAACAGAAAAAGTACTATACATTGTATTTATGCATATTTTACTAGTAAAACTCACTACCAACAAGATATTACTGAGGCAACAACCTTGGTAAGAAACATTGATTTTTGTGTGTGTGTGGCAATTGCTAGACTCCCATGGTGTTCTCCCTCGTGACACTTTTGATATGTCCCAGTAAAGTTTCGATATTGGTGTCTCAAGAGTACTCAAGAATTTTCACTACAGAATATAGATGACAAGGAGACTTCATAACTAGCTGGGGGCTCGAACAGAACTAATTGCATAATGGATAAAAATGTCTCACACCAAAACCGAGTAGGAGCAAACCCCATGTAAAATGCAGCCCAATGCTAAGGGAGTTATTACATTCTCAGAAAGTCGTACCAGCTTTAGAAGTGCAGCTAAATTTGCAGCTTTGTTTTTCAGAGGTGTTCCTGCTCCTGAAGAGACATCAATCTAATTGTATTTGCTTTCCTACAACACAGATTCCAGGAACAACGCAAGTCATCCTCTATCTGTGCCTCTAGACTTGTCGAACCATTTCATGGCTTATTGACAAATCCCACAGTTCCTTGCAAATTTCCATACACATACAAATACAAATTTCCATATTTTTTTTCTTCTTGAAAACACAGGGATGATAGCAGGGAAAAGGGGTTGAAATGTACCATGAGCACACTTAGAATATATCACTATTACAGAAGCATGTTTACTTTGAGAAGACCAAGTGACATTCATAAATTCAATGGACAGGAACTATTTGCAGACAAGTACTTGATAATACTTGTATGTGCAGTACATGGTCTTTCTAGAAGTTCACTCAGTTTATTCATGTACCTGTGTAATGAGCTGTTTTCTAGGGAGGAATTGCTGCATGATCCCAAAGAAAATATCTACACCAATCTTTCACAGCTATGTAAGCTATTGGAGGGAAGCAGCAACATATCGTACCTACACCAAGAATTTTAGAAATCCTGTTTTATTAAAAGTGTTACAAGCTGCAATTATTTAAGTTACATTCTATTAACAATTTCTTTTTGTTAGGGGAAATTTGTGAATAAACACTTCCAGTATGTCAAGAAATGGCCCACAACTTAATTTTGGGTGAAACGCGAGTCAGTCAAGAACATGTTGCCCTGGAATACAACTGCTGAAACTATTCAGTTAAGGTGTTTGGCCAAGAGACAGGACAGGGAAAGCAGCAGAGGAAACCTGTTAATGAATCTGTTCATCTACAACAATGATTTAGGTATTCAATAGCTTTTCAGAATGACTGAATTATGCCATGGTAGGAAGGTATGAAACCCCAGCGGTAATGCAGACTGCAGACTCACATTCACTGTATAAAGGGTAAAGATGTTGTAAAATGCAGTAGTAAAAACATTGTCATAGCACCGAGCAACAGGCATGTATAATCTGCTTTAATACATTGAGTGAAAACCCCATATTTCCATATTGCACTTAGCTGCTCAAGCCAAATCAGTGTAAAAGGCCAGTCAGGCTGAGTGGGACGTAAAAGCGTACTGATGCCATGGGTTTCCTCACCCCACAATATTCTCAAGTCTGCAAACAACCTTTGGAAGTCCTCAAATCCTACGAAATCACACATCTAGTGGAAAATCTAGGGCCAGATCTTTGGCTGTAGCCCATCCGTGCAGTTCCACCAACTGAGTCACTTTACAGCAGCTGAGAGCTCATCCTGTAAACTCTAAGGATGGACATTTGCCAAATGACGTTAAGCTAAAGATTTGAGGTTACAGCAGCGTTATATGCAATTTAATTGCAACTAATTTTACGGCAACAACTGTAGCATGATGACTGCTGTGAAAGAGGCGATCGCCCAAGCCGGGAATTTCAAAAAAAATCAGTAGCGCTTTGTAGGTAGTTAGGTTTCCTGATGTTTTCAGATACGCGTTCGCATTGCATACAGGAGTCAAGGGAGGCTGTGCATAGGCAGCTGGGGCAAAACTGGGCCACTACTGAGCCAAACTCTGACATTTCTAGAAGTCCTCACGGGTGAAGTTATGCACACGCACCTGACATCAGGTTTTAAAAAATGGCAAGCAAAGTAGGCCAATTTGGAGTAAATATACACTGTATATATGTTGCCCTATATGCATACAAAGTAGAATGAAATGCTATGTAACAAACAGAAGTATAGATAAATATTTATGGACAAATGACGGGTCGCTTGTCTTTGATAGGTCACTTTGTAAATGCTGTTTTTTCAGCCATCTGACGTGTTGTACACAGCAGCCTCAGCGATCAATTGCTTTCACTCTTTCGCTGACATAGAATTTCATGCAACACTGCATCTTGGAATGATCCATACCAGTTCCTTAATACTGTGGGGAGATCATAACACTGTAACACTTTTAATAATACAATACCAAAAAAAAAAAAAATCAAACTTTGGGGGAAAGAAAGAAATGATTTAGCAATTACTGTTTCCCCCTGCCTCAAAAGCTGAGTTTTACTCTGGGTAATAAATAGAAGGTACATACTCTCCAGATTGTCTGTAACAATTTGTGATGTATAATACTAAACACAATTGGTCTCTTCGTGTCTGCACATACAGTATCACTTCTGAACAAGTTAATAATGGGTTATACTGTAATACTGTGGGAGATCATAACACTGTAACACTTTTAATAATACAATACCAAAAAAAAAAAAAATCAAACTTTGGGGGAAAGAAAGAAATGATTTAGCAATTACTGTTTCCCCCTGCCTCAAAAGCTGAGTTTTACTCTGGGTAATAAATAGAAGGTACATACTCTCCAGATTGTCTGTAACAATTTGTGATGTATAATACTAAACACAATTGGTCTCTTCGTGTCTGCACATACAGTATCACTTCTGAACAAGTTAATAATGGGTTATACTGTATTTTTGCCTTGCCCAATATATATAGATACACCTTCAGCAAAATTTCTTCTCAATATTTATACTATTAATTGGACCAAATGACAAATTAAAAAAAAAAGAAGAAGAAGAAGAAGAGGAAGAAGAAGAAGAAGAAGAAGAAGAAGAAGAAGAAGAAGAAGAAGAAGAAGGGAGCTTCCTTTACACTTGTGTCTGATGCTGGGTCTCCACAAATGGAATGTGAACATTTTCTAGGTTGAGTTCCTCCACGCTTTCATAGTCACTCATGGCTACTTCGGAGTCATCAAAGCCGCAGCTGGCTGAGACGTCAGAGGAGGAGGCATCTAGAGAGTTGTGCAAGGATAAGGGCATCTTACCTGCACTAACGTTTTCTGCGTTCTGGAAGAAGAAGAAGAAGAAGAAGAAGAAGAAGGGAGCTTCCTTTACACTTGTGTCTGATGCTGGGTCTCCACAAATGGAATGTGAACATTTTCTAGGTTGAGTTCCTCCACGCTTTCATAGTCACTCATGGCTACTTCGGAGTCATCAAAGCCGCAGCTGGCTGAGACGTCAGAGGAGGAGGCATCTAGAGAGTTGTGCAAGGATAAGGGCATCTTACCTGCACTAACGTTTTCTGCGTTCTGGCTTGGGCCAACAGCAAAAGTACTAAATTCGTTCCCACTCTGAGACCCTGTGGTGTCCGTCTCATTGGGGAACTGGTGAGGAGGGAGGTATTGGCTAGGGTGGAAGTGTGGCCGTCGCCTGCAATCGGGGCTGAGCGTACTTGCCATTGAGACTGGCTGCGAGGGCGGAAGGGTTTCATATTGGTCCGGATAATCCTCTGGAAGAGGAGGTGGTAACTGGTCCTGGCTTAAAAACTCCTCTTCATGAGGGGGAGGGTAGTCGCTGTCAATGTCGTAGCCACCAAGGTAGTAATCTGATTCCAGCTCTCTGGTACTGCCGTGATGAGCCGAGCCTCCATCTGCCGTCTCAAAGTTGGGCACTTCCTCGATGTCGGACAAGCGAGCACTTGGCATCCAGTCAGAGGTATCCCAATGATACGCTGCAGCAGGAAAGAGAATCACGGTGCTCTGTTAGGATGGGGCCGCTAATGAAAACAAAGCGCCCTGCATGCACTCGCCTCTTAGGCCTCACAGCACGTTCAAATCACAGCATGCACCACGGGCCGTCGACACAGGTCAGCCATGCTCTGACCAGAGGGGCAGGGGAGGAGAACCAAACCGTGTTATGACGCTAATGCAAACAAGCAAAGGAGCAAAATACAGCCGCTCTCAGGCATTGCACTTTTTAGGATGCTACTAGGTTGTGCAAGCAAATAATCTGATTGACCAAAAACTGGATCCTGAAATAAAAAGTGGCTGGCCATTCTCATGCAGCGTTCGAACCCAGCAGAATTCAAACAAAAGAGGACATGTGAAGCAGTTCAAGAAAAAATCACATCAAGTCAGTGCCCGGCCCGCCCCAGCCCGGTCCAACAGGCAGAAAGTGTCTCAGAAAAATCACCTCTGTTGTAGTTCTGTCCTTGATCCATAACAGACACTGTCAGATACAAAGTGAAAAGTAAAAACTGGTAACTTGGAGTTTGTTACCAGCATAGTATTACACGCGAAAATACAAAACTCTGCATGCATATTGCTAAAGTACAGCTGCCTCGGTGTGTTTTAATAGGATTTTTAATTGTTCTTTATTTTAGCGTACAAGATAAGCTTGCCCAGTCAAATGCAGACATACATAAAGAAATGATTATGTCATGTGTATTATATTCCTTTTCTATCATATTTTAATTATTTACCCTCACTGAAGAGATATGGAATTACATTAGAGATGGAATTCTTAATACAAAAAGGGCTATCCACCATCTCTATGGTTCATAATTGCAAAGTACATTTCTCTCTCACTTTTTCACTTTGAAACAGAAAAATAAGAATCTACCATTCTCAGGGCCGGTTCAAACAAATCTGGGCCCACCTGGGCTCAGATACCATGGTGATGGGCACGGTATAAGAACCTGAATAGAATAGAATACAAAGCCATTTAATGGGGCCACCAGCTGCAATGCCCCGCAACCCCATACCCACCTCCCACCTGCACTGCCATGCTAGCTGGTAGGGAGGGAGGCATTCCAGTATGGAGAGGGTGCAGGGGTCGGGGAGAGAGCAAGGAAAGAGGTTTTATGTGAGACAAGAGCGGGGAATAAGCTGCAGCGTTTTCTAGATGAGATGCTCTTGTTCAGCCACATGTTATTGGGCTTCATGCAAGAAGTCACTGGGCAAGGTCTCTGGACTGCATTGCTGGAGGAGGTCTGGCCAGATAATAGACCTTTCTGGCATTACAGTACTTAACCTCTGGGGCTCAACCACAGACAAGGGCAGAGAAGGCTGTTCTCCAAGCCTCCATGTATTAACACCGCTCTTGCCCTTGCTTATCACCACATGGCGTATGTGGCGATGGCCATTTCTTCGTTAGCTCATTAGCTGACAGCAGCTTTATCCCTGCTCCGCATTAGCCTGGGGTGAGGAGGGTTGGAGCTACCACAGGTTTAGCAGCAGTGTCTGAACCGGCCCTAACCAGTCTTCTTTCCTTCTCTCTTTTTTGTAAAGTGGATTTTGCTGTCTTTTGGTCAGTGTAACGGCATTGCACCTGAGATGCGTCAGGTCCCTCTGAGCTGTGTGGTTTCAGGATCCAGGAGAACCTCACTAATTTTCTGACTCGCACAACCCCCGGCAGCCCCCTGGGGAAGGAGCGCTGTCCTCCCGCGGCCCTGCAGCAGCGATTCTGCCTGCCCTGCACCGCGACCCCCGCGGCAGCTAACGATTCACCGCTTTCACCAGCTCCGCTGCAGAATGTGCAAGGCGCATAAGTCTCATATAAGGAACTCGGAAGTGGGCAAAGCATTTTCAGTGACAGCCTCCTGAAACTGCTGCCAGACTTGCTTTTTCTGACTTCTAAAGCATGATGGGGAGCCAATGTGCTTGCTTAAGCTTTCCTTTAGGAAGGCAAGGCCATTTGCAGTGTATGTGCTTTCTTTTCAAGGTCATTTTCTTGTCTTTTGAGTGGGACTTTCTTTTTGAATTAACCTTGGCTAGTTAATTGTATTTGATAGTGAGAAGAATGAGACTCTTACACTTCAGAAAATCAGTAAATATACTGTAGACAAATACTCAAGTGCCATCACTAGCTAGGAGTAAAACTGCTTTTCAAAATTACCATGACACTGACTCAAGATAAAAACAGTCATTTCAAAAAAATAATTTACTTGATCATCTTTAAGCATCATGCAGACTGGATTAGCTGAAGTCTGCAAAACCTGGCTTAAATTTGCTAAAAACAGATAAAATTTTGGACTTGTGGATAACTTGAGCTGATGTTGAGCTGACATTCTGCCAAGGATAAGATAAATGTTGTATAAATAAATAAAAGTAACGTTTATCTATGATAGATCACATTTCCTCAGTGCTTTACAGGAGAGGAAAATAGTGATACTCCTGTTTTACTGGTAGGGAAACCAGTTCACTTGTAACATGATGTGCCTGAGGTTACCCAGGAGGTCAGTGGCAGAGCTGAGTGTTGGGTCCTTGGACCCAACCACCATGCTCTATTTAATGGGCACATCAACCCCAGGGGAAAGGCAGCAGCAGGCAGGCTGCCTTGCTACATGGCATCCATGGACTTGTATCTACATGTCTTCTATCCGACACTGTGTTACCTGGGAGAAACCAACCACCTGCCTACCACCACTTTGCTCCTCTCCACATGGTCCCATTGCAGTGCATAGCCCAGCTTTACTGCAGCCTGGGATTCTTCACAGCCTTCCTGTGTCTTCTCCCGTATCCCAGCCTCTGCAGCCAGGATAACCTCAATGATTTGACTTCATTATCAACCCAGTCCTATTCTCCCTGAAGGCAATGGGAATAAGCAAGCAAAAAATTGACTTGAAAAGAAGAGGATGAAGGCCTTGACACCTTTTCTACCATCTCCAATTACCCACAGATATTTTGTGGTATATCACTCTGGTGTTCTCGTGTTTGCTGGTGAACAAGCTGATCTGCAAATCCCCATCCCCGCCACTGGTTTGCTGGTCAGTGTAGATTAGGTGAGGTTCTGCTGGGATGTTTCACAATGAAAACAGGAAGCATTGTTGCATAACAAGAAAGAAAAAAATTTAAATACCTTCATTTTCTATAGTGTCAACTACATTGTTGACAAGCTGTATGACAGTCACTATGGAAGCTTGCAGGGGAGGGAAAGCAGAAAATAAAGGGAAGGGAAGGACAGCTTCAGGTTAGTATTTAAAACACACATCATATGTTACCACAATAAATTCTCTCAAACAGACAGAACTGACATTGGGAAAAAAAAAAAAAAGGCTGCCGACCAATGCATGATTTATGCAGTGGGTTGCAGGACATTTCATTTCAGATAATCCCATACATTTTCAGAGTGGTGATAAATTCCAAACCAGCATTTCCAGAAAGGCATATAGGATGATGTGTATCACCTCATAAATTCAAGCAGACTGGCCAGCTGATTCAATTAACCAAAGCAGTATCTTGTCTACCTGACACTAATTTCTAATTCATTCTTGCTTAAAGGTCTCCAGAGACAGTGCCATGTGCTCCAAGGAATCATTATCTTTTAGGCCATCACACCATCTGAAATGGTGCTAAGCTTGATCTATTTCCTAAGAAGAATTTTTTGGTATTTACTGATTTTGTAAAACCTCTGGGACGTTAAGCAGGACTGCTATAATTAGGAGGACACATCTAAGTAGGTGTGGTTCAAATTTTGATCTGTGTTTGACAGAATGTTTTCACAAATGCTTTGTGTGTTCTCTGCAGGTGTTTTACCAAAACATACTTTTCCCTTGAAATAATATAGACTGCACAATAGTTTACCATGGAGGCCAACAGGCCTACAGTGTGTGGTCCTCTAAATGATCTGCATTTTGGACCAACTAACGCTCCTGCCTTTGAGGACCTGAAATAAACCCCACTAAAACCAGAGGGAAAGCTCTGGCTTAGTGGGTACTAGATCCGTCCCATTTCCTTCGTCTTTAATTGTGAGAAAGACAGCAGGCTTTGGAGCAGGCTAAGAAGGGGACCAGAAATGTTGGGCAAGGCATACTTTTTTGTTTCATATAGCCAGTAGACTTAGAGGTCACAAGAAACATGTTAACAGTAATAGTGCCATTCAAATGTAGGTTGAATATTCTATGTCTTTGTTACATTTTGGGTATGGGATCAAGGATCTCATCCAATTTCCTCAGTCCTTGTGAAAGCTTTGCAAAAAGAACCTTGATAAACCAAAAAGACCATGTTCTATGTTTATGTTGAGCATGTTTATGCTATCAACAGTGTTGATAATTGCACAATTGTATTAGCTAATGCATAATAAACATTATGGAAAAATAAGTGACTCCATGTAATTAGCTGCTGTGAGGCTGGGAAAAGAGGCGGAGGGCAGCTGTAAACTGCAACAGGAGAACAACTGAGAGTGAAAAACAGAAGGCAAAAAATCAGGGCCAGCACAGTCTTCATTGCAACTAAGGGTTGGCTCTGCTGGGAGCTGAGCAGATCATGTTCATGGAAGAGAGGGAAACTTCTACCCCATGCAGCTCAGTGCAAGGCAATACCCAAATCCAGCATTGCTTGGGGGTAGAACATTGGTGTCCTCAACAGCAGTTCCTTGGACTTCCCAGCAAAACCATCCATTGGCCGGCAGTGAAACAGTAACCTAAAAATACACTTTTGTCACGTCCACCCCTGTTCAAAACAGCTGTAACTTGCCTTTGAAATGACTTCTGAAAATATTATTGCTGAAAGCAGGCAACTTTTTTTTTTTTTGGTAAAATTTGCAGCTTATAAAAATTTTTGCTTTTTGATCACAAAAAAATTCTGCTTGCTACTCTCAGCAAGACAAGGGGAGCCGAGCAATTTAAATGCAGTAGAAATAAGGTGGAAAAAAATAAAACTAGCCTCAAAATCACACCCAAAAAGAGTCTGCAGGGTAAGACAAGCCCTATTCGACCCAGTAAGGGAAGGCTTCAAGCACCTTGGAGAGGGTGAGTGGATGCTGCCTGCACCTGATACGAAATGAACAGCGTCAGGCTGTTCACACCTTCAGCGGGACGTGTCCCAGTGCTTCTCAGGTGCAAAACAGGCGGCAGTGGTGAACCAGTGTCACCAGACAGTGTCGCACAGTCATTTGTGCAGCAGCATGACACGAGCCTGTCCCCACTGCTAGGCCTGTGAGCACCCGGCAGCACTGCTCTCAGCTTTGGAGGAAGGAATTTGGAGAAGGAGCAGCCTGTCCTGTCTCTCCCCAAAGAGCGTGGATGCTGAATTGCATCTCTTGTGGTTTCACTGACAACCTTTTAACCTTTGCAGGGATGTGAAGCACAAAGTATTAAAATGACAGGAAGGGGAAGGATTTGTGGCTTCAACCGGGTTATCCATTAGCCCCTACATACATGTATATGAGTATGTATATGCTTACCCAAGCCTGTATTTATATTTTAAGCTCTTTCACTGCAAACCCTCCCTGCCACTGCAAGAAAACCAGAGAATGCAATCTTGCATTGACCTCTGCAAAACGACTCAGATGATTTAAGTTTCTTCCTTAATTCTCCCTGAAGATACGGCTTTGTTTAGACCCTGAACTAGAATTGTTATCTCTAAAGGCCATAAGTTAAATACAGCTTTCACAAAAAATGAGTGGGCACAGAAGGTCCAATCCAGCTTCAGTGGGTACCATGTCACCGATTTAAATGGGGGCAGGATCAGATGCCTGGAAAGCCTAATTAGAATTTGGGAGATATAAAAAGTAATCACGTACAACAAATGTCCAGCTGAATAATTATTCTAAAGGTAATTATAATATAAACATATATTATTAAAATAATAATAATTAAAATAATTATTCTAAAAAACACTAAAGGGTTTTTTTTGGGGGGGTGCAGGGGCAAAAAAGCATTGAGAAGCTTTACAAAAATACTCATGATGCTTCAGCCACAGCTGAACCAAAAAGAACTGCAAGTGCACTTCTCTCTAAGTGCTTTTTCCAACATTTAGGAGTACCTAGAGAAGAGCTGCATGACATGACTGAGGAACTGAGTCTCCAGACAGTTCATTAACTGGTGGCTGAGGAAACTAACTGCAATTTCTTTGTGCTAATCTTTTTCTGTGTATCTGAATGAGGCTTCCCTGACATCCATCATCCCTCCCTGGCAGAAACATCTTGCCTTTTCTCAGACCCACCGCTCAACATATATGGGCCATAGGAACAAAGGTTTGCTCTGACTTTGTAGGCCTCTTTCAGGCTGTGTATGGCTCTGCCCATGTCACCCACTGAGATAATGATGTGGGACATGAGAGCGGGCAACGAACATGCACCGAGCAAGGATTTAATGGTGCTCTATTGTTCGCTGAGCTGTGATTGCCAGAGAGAGGCCAAGCCACCGGGGACTGGCTCATCCGCTCATTGTGGCTGCTGAGCACCAGCAGAGTTTTGCTGGGACCATGAATGGGACCTAGCATATGGCACACAAATTCCCTTTAATTTGACTAATGAAACATGAAAGTCAACCTCTTCCAAGAGGCAAAATGATAGAAATTCTACAGTTTTACTTGCAACCTATTGGTTAACTTACATCTTGGCAACATGACTCTGCTGTATCACACCTCTAATTCACTGTAAAGCTTGGTACAACAGTTCCAAGCATCAAGATTTTAATTATGTTCCTATAATTTAAAAAATGGACACAAAGTGAAGGTTTGAATCCAGGACATTCTTACTTCTAGCATCATTAAGGGGTTTTCTAGATGTCACTTGAATGCTTTTAATAGTATTAGAAAGAGAGTTAAATAGCTTTGTCCCCAGAATAATAAAGATAAAACCATTTCTTACCATTATCATCACCGGAATCAGACTGGAAGGAGCTGAGGGACTGTACTTCGGAGTTGCTGCCTTTATTACTTCCTGCAAAACAGGTGACTTCTTCAGCGTCATCAACCCCTTTACCTTCATTGACAGCAAAAACAAAGCAAAATGGTACTCTCTAGGTATGCACATTTGTCTATTTATACCACAGAGCCATTTAAACCGTGCCAACAATTAGCCTTCTATTATCTTTGTCAGAATAAAATTATTTCCTTCAGACAGAGGAAATGACCTATTGGTAAAGAAGGCAGCTGATGAAGATACCTAGACTTTTGAAGTGTTTGAAGCCCAAAGAGTCCTTCAAGTGGCTGACACCACTGTAATGAAGGAAGAAATATCTATATTCAGTATTGCCTTTTTAGATGCCATGTAGTCTCAGCAGCAAAGAAAATGATGACTTAAGAAATGTGGTATAAATATCTTATACAAGAGATTACAGTTACATTTCTCTTTACTGTTCATTTCCTAATATGAGAGCCTCATTAAAGGCTCATTCGATGCTCAGTAAAGTTATTGTGCATCTTTTTATTCACATCAGTGGCCCTTAGATCAGATTTTAACAGCTTCACCACTGACATATAATAGATTATACTTCCATTTACATGGCTTTTCATCAGGGACATTCAGTCTTGACAACTCTTCTACAATTTAGAAACGTACCTGCAGTCTATGGTATAAATTCTCATATAAACACACATGAATAAACACATTCAACTATACATTATGTAAGTGATAATAAGGAACACAAGAGGTTATCCTCCACGGTAAGCACTGAGATAGATACCTGAGCTAATTATGAATGAACAAGCTCAGGTGCTGCAAACACGTAAGTACAGCTCTCCACCTACTAGCTGTAGATATTTCTACCCAGCATGGGGCACCTCCATACAGTAAGGGCTGATTTGCTCCTGCTGAGAGGCAGGGTATGTAGTAGATGGAGCGAGTGCTGCAGTAATGAAGCTGCACTGCTTCCCACTCCTTGACAGCTGAGGTCTGTCTCCATGGCATGGCCTCACGCTGTGCAGAAATTCATACAGATACCAGCAGCGTCTGCGGCAGAAACACCCAAGAGAATACAGAAACAGAGCGTGTATGGGGGGTGGCATGCTGATGCTTTCAATCAGCGAAACTATATTTAATGGTTAAAAAGGTCAACCACAACACAATGGTGAAATACAGCTCGAAGAAACGGAAATTAATTCCTGTTTTTCACTAGAAGACCTTCACCAACGTGCTGCCTCAGATGAAAATATGCAGGTCAGGGCACAGGTATGAGGCCGTGCCAGATTCCTCTCTCTTTTCCTCAGTTCCTATTGCCTAAAACTATGGGACGATGAAAGTTTCTGGATCATGGAGTTTTACTTGGCAGTTTTGGTTAAGGCTATGTTGGGGTTGAAGATGCATTAGGGAAAACTAAAAAGAGAAAACATCATAAAAAAACCCCATATGCTAAAGCAAACATCTCCCTGTCCATATGACATGTGTTCTGACTTGCAAGGATAGACAACATAGGGCCATAACTCTGCCTCAGCAAACTGATATTTCCTGCTATGACAGAATCTGTGAAGTTTGCTGTATCTCCAGCAACTTGTTCAGGAATTCACGGAGGGGGCACCGTGTTATCAGGTGAGAAACCATTAGAGCACAAATAGAGTAAGTGTGGGGATCAGAAATTTTTTGATCACTGTGATACTGAACGCAGATGGGAATGTAATGGACTGAAAAGGTGATGCTGTAAGCAGTGCATGATTTTCTGCTTCATTTCATAGACACTGGAAGCAGAGAATATTAGTTCATTTGTCCCTGTTGCAAAACACGATTGCTTCTTGCAGGAGGTTTAAATATTTTAGCTCCCCCCGGAGAAAAACTGCCCAAAGCCAGCAGAGTTTATATTTGAGAATTCTGCCCCAAATTATTTTTTCCAGTAGAAAGATGATTGCATTGTATCACTTGAAGAACTAATGCTCAAAGTACTTACTCATATATGCTTTCTGAGCAAGTGAAATGAATGTGTTTAGTCGTACTTAATGCATAGAAGTAGAGGTCTTATATGCCTAGATTAATTATAAACTTTCAAAATGAAACCAAATCACTTCTTGGAAAAAACTAATAATTGTAAGTGTATGATGTTGGAGCATTAAGAGTACCTGTGCCACTGTACCTTCTGCACCCTGAAGGCAACCCTTATCTATGGCAAGGAAGAGCGAGAGCAGCAAGCAACACTACTTACTTTCCGTCCCAGCATCCCATGTGCTCTTCCTGATGGAGTCGCAGTCGGAGCGACAGGGAGACACAGCGGGCAAGTTTGGAGCTACGCTGCACACCACCACCCCCCGCCTGGCCGTCAGTATTCGAGGGGACTCAGGATGAAATGTTGTCATCTCCTGGTGCTCCACACCAAGCCCATCCACTATCTTGTCCAGGTTATTCCTCGAATCACTCTGGAAGCATGGGGTATAGGCCATCGGCCTCACCGGGACCTGTGGAGGCCCAACCTCTTGGTAGATATTTCTGCTGTCTCCGCTGTTCCTGATGTTCTTGAACTGGATGCCGTTGCTCTTGTTGAGCAGGGCAGCAGTAGCTGGATCCTGTACGAGTGTGATGTTGTTGCGGGAATAGTTCTTCCTGAATACTTTCTTACGAAAGATGATAAAGAGGACAATCAACACAAATATGACAAACAGGACCACCGCTATTCCTATCAGCTCCTCCTTGCCGACATATGAATGCCCAGCTTGTATATTGGGAACCACCACGGGGCGAAGACCACAGTATTGTCCCACATAGCCAGGAGTGCAGTTACACAGAAATGAACCAAATATGTTGACACAGGAGCCACCATTTTCACATTCTTCTCTTTCGCACTCATTGATGTCTTCTTCACACCTTAGAAGAAGAAAAGGAGAGTTTGGAGTTTGGAGAACACCTAGCAAACAGCCCAGCTTGTGCACGATGACTTATCTTGTCAAAGTGATACCACTACAGCTAACATTTTGCTGGTGTTTGGCAAACGATCTTATTATTACTGTATTATTTAATGGGATTCAATCAATTCTACAGATATTCCATGGCTTTTTAAGACAATAAAATGGAAAAAAAAACCAAAAAGGAAATAAGAATTTAAATCATCTGATAAGAAAAGGCTCCTTGACCCTAATGAGACCCACTGAATGTAATAGAGACTCTCAGCCTTTTCATACTGTTTTTGGACCACCCCATGGTATTCAATAGAAAATATTCAGAGGATTCGAGGAGAAAAAAGTTGAGAAAAAATATAGTAAAAAAGCCAGAGTACTTATTTAAGAGAAGAGGAGGATATACTAACGGTCTAAAATTATATAGGGCTGGAGATAAAAGAAGAAAATATTAGAGAATCAGGGGGAAAAAAAGAACAGGAACCTTAAAGAGCGGGGAGAATTGGAGAGAAGAGGTGATTTTTAAAAAGGCAGAACAAAAAGTACAAACAGTAGACAAACTAGATGAGAAAAAAGCGTGTTGATGGGAAGGTCAGGGGATTTTCTGTCTCTACACCAAGTAGATGAAGTCTGGGATTTTAAAAAATGAATACAATAAATTAGGCTTTTATGTCAGGGCTAAGGTGACTAAATAATTGATCAATTTTCAAAAAAAAAAGATTACATAGCAGCTTCCACAGGCTTTATGGGATTGCTCAAAAAGCCTCTAACACTTAGGTGTGTATACCTCAGTGAAAACTGTGTGGAGATAATATCCTAAACCAATAATTTAGGAGGCCAAGTTCAGAAAAGCATTTCTGAACATGCAAGCCTCACAGATTTCTCAGCTGTCATTAGCTTAGACTTGAAATAAGCACTAAGTTCTGGGTTATTTTTTGCTAGGTGAATCATAGCTTTTGGGTAAAAATGCCTTATCAAAAAGCCTGCTGCACTGAACTGAAAAGCTCCTGTCTCACACCCAGAGAGGGTCACTTACGTTACTCCCGTCAGGCCATTTTTGCAGTTGCAGATGAAAGCATTGCCGATGGGATCGCATGAGCCTCCATTACGGCAGGGATTTGGGAAGCAGGCTGTGATCTCCGACTCACAATTCCTTCCTGTAAACTGGGAGAGGCAATTGCACTGGTAGCCTGGGAGGTGAGGGACACAGAGAAATAAATCAGAAGCCTACCACTGTGTCTTTCTAGAAGCACGGGGATGCATTTGACTACTTTACACCAAAAAATATATTGTACTGTGGGGAAAAGGGGATATTCATACTCATTCTGGTATGTCTGTGTGTCTGTGTGGTCCACACTAATGCCAGTAAAGTTTGTTTATCTGGGATGTCTGGACAGTTGGAGCTTGTGTCTACAACCAGCGACCAGAGGAATTGCTGCAGCCCAGACCACCCTGATCATCATGATTCAGGTAAGAATAAATGTTGTCCATGAACAACTCTGGCCACAAGAAATATTCTAGATCAAGGATTCATCTCCCCATATTTTTGAAAACACAGACTGTATTTGCTGATAGCAGCAGCCCACACTCCTTTAGGGGCTTCACTGAAGAACAAACACATGAGCTGGTAGCTTTTCCACATCTGCCTTTCACAAGGATAACACAGTAGGGATGTAACAGTAATAAAATTCTTGATAGTGATACTTACCATTGTCATAAAGCACATCATCCAGGCATAAACTACAAACTTCATAATACTAGATGACCTGGGCAATGCCAGCCCTAATCAGAGCTGATTTTGTGCAGTGTGTGGTATTAAAAGACTGATTAATCACTGGCTGCAATACATCAGACATAACTCCACTCAAGCGGAGGGGGACCCTGTCGGGCATCAAAGTTCTACTTCCACATTTCTTGCCGACTGAGGAGCAACATCAGTCAAAACCAGTTCTTGAAACCATTAGTTCACTCTGCCAAATATCAAATGACAACCCCTTTTTTTTCCCCCTCTCCTTGTGATTTTATATGGCACAATGCCAATAATAAAATCCTTATTTAAGTCATAAAGAAATCCAGTGAGACAATGTGTCTCTTTATATTGTGAACTGGATATTGAAACCTGAGTGCTTTTTCATTTGAAAAGATCACAGAACATGTAGGTTGTGAAAGCCATTGATGGCTAAGGCAGTCCTCGGGATGGGAAGACTCCTAGATTAGAGATGTTGAACTAGCAAAGTTTCCCTGCACATCTGTAAAAAACTTTGGCTGACTTTTTAAAAAACATACACAATCCAAATGCCCTAAACTGATGTGTGGGAAAGGTTCAAGCTCCAGTTATGGGGTTCACATACTTACTGAATATAGCATATTAAGCAACTGGAACAGGGAACCTTCCTGCCATTAATACTGCTGGAGTTAGAGCCAGAATGGTTAAATGCAACTCAGTTCAGTGTCAAGATTATTTGACATCAAGCTGATGTAGCTGATACATCCCTCAGTGGTGAGCTTTTGTGCTGGTTTTGGCTGAGATAGAGTTAATTTTCTTCACAGTAGCTGGCATGGGTCTAAGTTTTGAATTTGTGCTGAGAACAGGGTTGATGACACAGGGATGTTTTCGTTACTGCTGAGCAGGGCTGACACAGAGTGAAGGCCTTTGCTGCTCCTCACCCCACCCCACCAGCGAGGAGTCTGGGGGGGCACAAGGAGTTGGGAGTGGGAACAGCTAGGACAGCTGACCCCAACTGCCCAAAGGGGGATCCCAGACCATATGGCATCATGCTCAGCATGTAAAGCTGAGGGAAGAAGAAAAAGGAAGGGGGGGGATGTTTGGAGTGATGGCGTTTGTCTTCCCAAGTCACCGTTA